>NC_057801.1:688879616-688899478 GCF_018294505.1 Triticum aestivum
GGCGGGGGCGGCGCCGGGGGGCGGGGGCGGCGGTGGATCTAGCTAGGGCGGAGCGTCGGGGAGGAGAGAGGAAGGGAAGAGAGAGTAACAAGCGGGGGGTGTGGCGTCCGTTAGTACTCTGCTCGTTGCCATCCGCCAATTCTTTGCCGTCCGCCTTTATCTCTCTTTGCCGCCCCACCTCTTTGCCATCAGCCAGCAGACGGCAAAGAAATGGCGCATGGCGAAGAGCTTCTTTGTCGTCTGCTTTTCGGTAGCTGATGCCAAAGAGCTGGCAGATGGCAAAGTAGCTGATTCCAGTAGTGTGTGATAGATTCTAACATTCACATACAACGGGTGTAAGCTAGATTTACACATGTAAAACACTTAGGTTGACTTGACGAGCCTAGCATGTACATACATGGCCTCGGAACACAACAGACCGAAAGGTCGAACATGAGTCGTATAGAAGACACGATCAACATGAAGATGTTCACTGATGACGACTAGTCCGTCTCACGTGATGATCGGACATGGCCTAGTTGACTCGGATCATGTATCACTTAGATGACTAGAGGGATGTCTATTTAAGTGGGAGTTCATTAGATGAACTTAGTTATGATGAACATAGTCAAAAGGACTTTGCAAATTATGTCATAGCTTGCGCTTTCGTTCTACTGTTTTAGATATGTTCCTACAGAAAATTTAGTTGAAAGTTGATAGTAGCAATTATGCGGACTAGGTCCATAAACTGAGGATTGTCCTCATTGTTGTGCAGAAGGCTTATGTTCTTAATGCACCGCTCGGTGTGCTGAACCTCGAACGTTGTCTGTGGATGTTGTGAACATCCGACATACACGTTTTGATGACTACGTGATAGTTCAATAATGTTAAACGGTTTAGAACTGAGGCACCGAAGACGATTTTGAAACATCGCGGAACATATGAGATCTTCCGAGGGCTGAAACTGGGATTTCAGGCTCGTGCCCACGTCAAAAGGGATGAGACCTCCGACGAGTTTCTTAGCCTATAAACTAAGGGAGAAAAGCTCAATCGTTGAGCTTGTACTCGGATTGTCTTGGTACAACAATCACTTGAATCGAGTGTGAGTTAGTCTTCCAGATGAGATAGTGATGTTTCTCCAAAGACATTGCCACCAAGCTACTAGAGCTTCGTGATGAACTATAACATATCAGGGATAGATATGATGATCCTTGAAATATTCGCGATGTTTGACACCACGAAAGTAGAAATCAAGAAGGAGCATCAATTGTTGATGGTTAGTGAAACCACTAGTTTCAAGAAGGGCAAGGGCAAGAAGGGATACTTCATGAAACGGCAAATTAGTTGCTGCTCCAGTGAAGAAACCCAGGGTTGAACCCAAACCCGAGACTAAGTGCTTCTGTAATGAGGGAACGGTCACTGAAGCAGAACTACCCTAGATACTTGGTAGATGAGAAGGCTGGCAAGGTTGACAGAATTGTATTGGATATACATTGTATTAAATGTGTACTTTACTAGTACTCCTAGTAGCACCAGGGTATTAAGATACCGGTTCAGTTGCTAAGTGTTAGTAACTCGAAATAAAAGAGCTACGGAATAAACGGAGACTAACTAAAGGTGAGATGACGATGTGTGTTGATACATCTCCGTCGTATCTACTTTTCCAAACACTTTTGCCCTTGTTTTGGACTCCAACTTGTGTGATTTGAATGGAACTAACCCGGACTGACGTTGTTTTCAGCAGAATTGCCATGGTGTTGTTTTTGTGCAGAAAATAAAAGTTCTCGGAACGACCTGAAACTCCATGGAATGTCTTAGGATAATTAATAAAAAATCCGTGCCAAAGAAGAAGACCAGGGGGCCCACACCCAGTCCACGAGGGTGGGCCCCCTTGGCCCCCCTACCTCGTGGGCCCCCTGGTGACCCTCCGACGCCAACTCCAACTCCATATATTGGCTTTCAGGGAGAAAAAAATCAGAGAGAAGAAATCATCGCGTTTTATGATACGGAGCCGCCGCCAAGCCCTAATCTCTCCCCGGAGGGCTGATCTGGAGTCCGTTTGGGGCTCCGGAGAGGGGGATTCGTCGCCGTCGTCATCATCAACTATCCTCCATCACCAATTTCATGATGCTCACCGCCGTGCGTGAGTAATTCCATCATAGGCTTGCTGGACGGTGATGGGTTGCATGAGATTTATCATGTAATCGAGTTAGTTTTGTTAGGGTTTGATCCCTAGTATCCACTATGTTCTGAGATTGATGTTGCTATGACTTTGCTATGCTTAATGCTTGTCATTAGGGCCCGAGTGCCATGATTTCAGATCTAAACCTATTATGTTTTCATGAATATATGTGAGTTCTTGATCCTATCTTGCAAGTCTATAGTCACCTACTATGTGTTATGATCCGGCAACCCCGAAGTGACAATAATCGGAACCACTCCCGGTGATGACCATAGTTTGAGGAGTTCATTTATTCACTTTGTGCTAATGCTTTCTTCTGGTTCTCTATTAAAAGGAGGCCTTAATATCCCTTAGTTACCAATAGGACCCCGCTGCCACGGGAGGGTAGGACAAAAGATGTCATGCAAGTTCTTTTCCATAAGCACGTATGACTATATTCGGAATACATGCCTACATTACATTGATGAACTGGAGCTAGTTCTGTGTCACCCTATGTTATGACTGTTACATGATGAACCACATCCGGCATAATTATCCATCATTGATCCGGTGCCTATGAGTTTTCCATATACTGGTTCTCGCTTATTTACTTTTCCGTATTACTGTTACAATCACTACAAAACACAAAAAACATTACTTTTGATGTCTTTACTTTTGTTACCGTTACCATCACTATCATATTACTTTGCTACTAAACACCTTGCTGCAGATACTAAGTTTCCAGGTGTGGTTGAATTGACAACTCAGCTCCTAATACTTGAGAATATTCTTTGGCTCCCCTTGTATCGAATCAACAAATTTGGGTTGAATACTCTACCCTCGAAAACTGCTGCGATCCCCTATACTTGTGGGTTATCATGTGTTGGAATTGTTTCCAAGGTTGATGTGATCAAGCATCGCCTGCTCCCTCTACCATCGAGATTGGTGTTAAACCTAAATAATTGTTATTTGGTGTTTGCATTGAGCATAGACATGATTGGATTATGTCTATCGCAATACGGTTATTCATTTAAGGAGAATAATGGTTACTCTCTTTATTTGAATAATACCTTCAATGGTCTTGCACCTAAAATGAATGGTTTATTGAATCTCGATCGTAGTGATACACATGTTCATGCCAAAAGATATAAGATAGTAATGATAGTACCACCTGCTTGTGGCACTGCCATTTGAGTCATATTGGTATAAAACGCATGAAGAAGCTCCATGTTGATGGATCTTTGGACTCACTCGTTTTTGAAAAGTTTGAGACATGCGAACCATGTCTATTGGTATGTGCGCATGAAGAAACTCCATGCAGATGGATCGTTTTGACTCACTTGATTCTAAATCACTTGAGACATGCAAATCATACCACATGGGTAAGATGACTAGAAAGCCACGTTTTCAGTAAGATGGAACAAGAAAGCAACTTGTTGGAAGTAATACATTTTGATGTGTGCAGTCCAATGAGTGCTGAGGCACGCAGTGGATATCGTTATGTTCTTACTTCACAGATAATTTGAGTAGATGACTAGTGTATTTACTTGATGAAACACAAGTCCGAATTAATGAAAGGTTCAAGTAATTTCAGAGTGAAGTTGAAGATCTTCGTGACAAGAGGATAAAATGTCTATGGTATGATCATAGAGATGAATATCTGAGTTGCGAGTTTGGTACAAAATTAAGACATTGTGGAAATTGTTTCACAACTAACACCGCCTGGAACACCATAGTGTGATGGTGTGTCTGAACATCATAGATGCACCCTATTGGATATGAGGCATACCATGATGTCTCTTATCGAATTACCACTATTGTTCATGGGTTAGGCATTAGAGACAACCGCATTCACTTTAAATAGTGCACCACGTAATTCCGTTGAGATGACATCGTATGAACTATGGTTTAGTGAAACCTAAGCTGTCATTTCTTGAAAGTTTGGGGCTGTGATGCTTGTGTGAAAAAGTTTCATCCTGATAAGCTCAAACCCAAAGCGGATAAATACATCTTCATAGGAAACCCAAAACAATTGGGTATACCTCCTAATTCAGATTCGGAAGCAAAAGTGATTGTTTCCAGAAACGGGTCCTTTCTCGAGGAAAAGTTTCTCTTGAAAGAATTGAGTGGGAGGATGGTGGAGACTTGATGAGGTTATTGAACCATCACTTCAACCAGTGTGTAGCAGGGCACAGGAAGTTGTTCCTGTGGCACCTACACCAATTGAAGTGGAAGTTGATGATAGTGATCATGAAACTTCGGATCAAGTCACTAACGAACCTCGTAGGTCGACAAGGATGCATACTGCTTCAGAGTGGTACGATAATCCTGTCTTGGAGGTCATGTTGCTAGACAACAAAGAACCTACGAGCTATGGAGAAGCGATGGTGGGCCCGGATTCTGATGAATGGCTCGAGGCCATAAAATTCGAGAGAGGATCCATGTATGAAAACAAGGTGTAGACTTTGGAAGAACTACTTGATGGTCGTAAGGCTGTTGGGTACAGATGGATTTGAAAAGGGAAGACAGACAATGATGGTAAGTATCACCATTAAGAAAGCTCGACTTGTCACTAAGATGTTTTCCGACAAGTTCAAGGAGTTGACTATGATGAGATTTTCTCACTCGTAGCGATGCTAAGAGTCTGTTGAAATTATATTAGCAGTTACTGCATTATTTATGAAATATTGCAGATAGGATGTCAAAACATTGTTTCCTCGACAATTTTCTTGAGGAAAGGTTGTATGTGATACAACCAAAAGGTTTTGCCAATCCTAAAAGATGCTAATAAGTATGCAAAGCTCTAGGAATCCTTCTAAGGACTGGAGTAAGCATCTCGGAGTTGGAATATACGCCTTGATGAGATAATCAAAGATTTTGGGTTTATACAAAGTTTATGAGAAACTTATATTTCCAAAGAAGTGAGTGGGAGCACTATAGAATTTCTGATGAATATATGTTATTGACATATTGTTGATCAGAAATGATGTATAATTTCTGGACAACATATAGGGTTATTTTAAAAATGTTTTTCAATGGAAAACCTGGATTAAGCTACTTGAACATTGAGCATCAAGATCTATAAGGATAGATCAAAAACGCTTAATAGTAC
This sequence comes from Triticum aestivum, assembly GCF_018294505.1. Lineage (NCBI taxonomy): Eukaryota > Viridiplantae > Streptophyta > Magnoliopsida > Poales > Poaceae > Triticum > Triticum aestivum. The sequence goes on from NC_057801.1 coordinate 688,884,869, forward strand.
TTTTAAATAAATACATACTGTGACAAGATTTTGAAGGAGTTCAAAATAGATCGGCAAAGAAGGAGTTCTTGGCTGTGTTATATGGTGTGAATATTGAGTAAGACTCAAGACATGACCACGGCAGAAGAGAGAGAAAGGACGAAGGTCGTCCCCTATGCTTCAGACGTAGGCTCTATAGTATGCTATGTTGTGTACCGCACCTGAAGTATGCCTTGCCATGAGTCAGTCAAGGGGTACAAGAGTGATCCTTGAATGGATCACAGGACAGCGGTCAAACTTATCCTTAGTAACTAGTGGACTAAGGAATTTTCTCGATTATGGAGGTGGTAGAAGAGTTTGTCATAAAGGGTTACGCTGATGCAAACTTTTACACTAATCCGGATTATTCTAAGTAGTAAACTGGATTCGTATAGTAGAATAGTTATTTGGATTAGCTCCAAATAGAGCGTGGTAGCTGTCGTGGTTCTAAGTCTGACAGTAGAATGGGGGTTAGGAATGGAGAGGCAAGATCCTAGCTATGGAGCAGTTGTACACACAGGTGTTTTACGAGTTCAGGCCCTTCTCGGAGGAAGTAACAACCCTACGTCTCGGAGCCCGGAGGCGGTCGACTGGATTATGTGTGTGAGAGTTACAGGGGTGCCAACCCCTCTACCTGTGGAGGGGGGTGGCTTATATAGAGGACGCCAAGACCCCAGCCAGCCCACGTAGCAGAGGGTTAAAGTACATTAAGGTCGGGCGTTACTGGTAACGCCCTACATAAAGTGCCATCATGACCATTAAGACTACTTAATTACAGACCGTTTGGATACAGAATAGATCATGAACTCCTGATGGTCGAGTGAGTCTTCATGGTCGAGTGTCTTCAGGTTCGTCGAGTGTCTTCTAGTCTGTCGAGTGGAATCCCTCTTGGTCGACTGGAAGACGGCTTCTTCTAAGAGATGTCCTTGGGGAGGGTACCTTGGTCAGGTTCATGACCCTACCCTAGGTACATGACTTCATCAGTAGCCCCCGAATGGATCGAGGTTTGAGTGAGGAAGGAGTTGGCAATCTTTCCGACCTACTTTTTGGTGTTGTAAAGGTGTTTTGCTCTAGATCAATGACTTTCAAGTGAGGGTGTCAACTTTCGTTCAGTCGCCTTGATCCATTCTTTATATCTGTCAAGTGAACTTTATGAACTTGGGGATTTCCGAGCGACGGATCGCAGGAGATCTCTCGTCTGACAAGTTTCCCTGTGGTTAGCGTATTTAGTGGGATCCGAATTTCGGGGAGCGCGCGAAGCAGAGAAGACCGTGGTACTCGGACGGGATAAGGCAGGGACGCCTCGATTCTCGCGCCGCCTTTTTCGCCACGTATCGCTTGTGCGACTGTTCCGGGATTTGACAGGATCGCGTGGGCCTACTCGTCAGCCACTCGGAAGTGACTCCATATAAGGAAACCGACGGAGGTTTTTGAACAGTGCTTCCTCATTTTCTCCTCCCTCGCCTCCAGATTCATCCGCTGCGCCCACCAATTGCCCGACGCCGCTGCTTCGTTCTGGCCTCGTCGGCGACAATGGTGAAGGAGAAGACGGCGGCTTTGGAGCAGGCGAAGAAGGCGACGGCGGCAGCAAAAGCGAAGGGGAGAGCGACCAGTCGAGGGGGATCCTCGTCGCGGTCCCATTTGCCGCAAGGTTGGATCCAGGGTGATTGGATCCGCTCGACCATCACCCAAAAGGATCTCGACGACCTGGCCGACGAAGGCCGATTGCGCACGGGGCGGCGAGGCTCCCGGGGATGGAGTGACAGCCGCAGCCTCGGGAGGGTGAGTGTGTCCTCTTGGCGACTCATGTAGATTGAGGGTTCTCTCTGCCACCGCATCTTTTCTTTCGAGGGTTTCTGAATTTCTTTGGAGCTCAGCTTCACCATTTTACCCCAAATTCCATTGCCTATCTCTCCGCCTTAGTATCTTTGTGTGAGAACTTCTTGGGTTGTCGGCCGCACTGGGGCCTCTTCAAACACATATTCACTTGTCGTTCTCAGACGGTGAAAAAGGCCAGCCCCAATGACGAGAGAACTCGGGTAATCCAGATGTGTGGGGGTCTCGGGGTCCAGATGAGGAGTAAGAGCGCTTTCCCAGCTATGACCCTTCCCGAGTCAGTCAGAGGGTGGCAGTCGACCTAGTTCTACTGCCAAGACCAGTCGACGCCGGGGTAGTCGACTGGGCTCCCTCCCTTCTCTATGAATCGAGTGAACAAGCCATCCTCTCTGAAAGTAGTTCCGGAGGAGAAGGCTAAGGTAAAAATGTTGATGGAGCGAGTAGTTCAGTTGATTCGTGACGGTGTGACCGGCATGGACCTTCTGGAGGTTTTCCTTCGGCGGCGCATCCAACCACTCCAGTACCGGGGCCACCCGATGTGGCTGTATTCTGGTACTGAAGACACCAGTCGGGTCCACCCAGAGGAGGTCGACGATGCTACACTTGAGAGGTGGATGACTGCCATCACGGGGAACAAGGACAACCCTCATGGAGCCAGGAGGATCGTTCCACTCAACCAATCTTATGAGGCGGACAAGGTACGACCACTTTACTCCGATTGCTCCGTCCGTTCTGTTTCATTGTAGATCAGTCGATTGACTTTTGTCTTGCTTGCTGTCTTTCAGGAAACCACCGAGTTGTACTCGATGCCCAACGGGGCGCAGGCACAGGCCGAAGAGGAGGAAGGAAGCGGAGGCGAAAGCCAAGAGGAGTGGGAGTCATATGCAGATGAGGGTGACGAAGACGCATGTTCTGATGAGGAGGAAGAGGAGGAGGAAGAGGAGGAGGAAGTTGCGCCTCCTCGTTCCGAAAGGAGGTCCAAGCTCGTCCACGACCCTGCGGCTGATCGTGGCAAGAGATTCGTGTCTACTGGGCAGTCGACGAAACGCCCTCAGACAACTTCACCGGCGCCGACTGAAAAGGTGTCGAAGCAACCGCGAGAAGCCCCGACAAAACCGGTGAAGGCCCTACCAAAGATGAGGATGGAGATCCCGACTGTTTCTGGGTAACGGCATAACTCATGTTTTTCATTCTTGGTCGACTTCAATCTCTGACCGACTGATATTTGAAACCGCAGTGCTGCTACTTCTGGGACTTCTACTAGGCATGAGGATCAAGAAATGGAAGATGCTGCTACTTCTCATCCTGGTATGATCTGCGTGGTTTTACTTTTGGTCGATTGAATCTTTGGTTTTGACTTTGAACTTCTTCTGCAGCTCCACCTAGCGTTGTCATCAATCTCCCTGATGATGACGATGAAGCGCCCTTGAGGCAGAGGAGGAGCAGGAAGGCAACTGCTGGCAAGGCTGCTCAGGTTGTGTCAGCGCCTGGACCACAGATTCCAGAAGGGAGCAACGTCGCTCGGACTATCGTGTCCTTTGCGGAGCCGTTGACGGTTGCCCGCCCTTCGTCGTCGAGTGCTGAACCGCCCTCTCTCTTCTCCGCCTACCACGTCCCGGAGGACCAAGCGAGCGCTACCAAGGAAGCCATCCGCCAGGCCGGGATTATGATGGAGCAGGTGAAGGCGATCCGAACCGCCAGCCAAGCATCTTATGACGCGAGTTCAGCTCTCCAGAGTAATGTCCAGGTTAGTTGAACACCGACTGGAAATCTTGATGTTTGTCATGCACCCACTGGGTGTGTCAATTCTACGGTGGACTGCTGTTTGTCGACTGTAGTCTTTGTGTCTTGAAATTTCTCACTTGACTTGTTTCACTCGAGCATGGTCGAGTGGAACAATGAAACTGGTGGGGGCACGCTTAGTGCACCCACTGGGTGTAGTCCCCGAGACCGTGGTCGATTGCTGGCAATCGGCTATGGTCTGAATTTTTTTTGCTGACAGTTAACTACTTCCGGTCGACTGATCGACTCTGAGTCAGTTAACTGCTTCCGGTCGACTGATCGACTCTGAGTCTAGCTAATAGAACTAGTGGGGGCACGCTGAGTGCACCCACTGAGTGTAGTCCCCGAGACTACAGTTGAATGTTTAGATTCAGCTGTAGTCTTAGAAATACTACGATTTTTCCTTTAGTCACTCGAAAGTGATCTGTCATTGATGTTTGTCGACTGAACTTTCGCAGAAATCTTGTGACCTTGTTTCTTGTTATACCGAATTGGAGAACAAGTATATACAGCTTGAGCTTGACCAGAAGCTTGTCGAAGAGAACTTCACGAAGGCGAAGGAGGAGGCAAAAGGTATGTTTGGTGAGGATCTTGACGACTGTCCTCGCTTCTTGCCTGTCTCCGAATTTGATCTTATTGTGATTTTCGCAGAAAAACTGAGGGATGCTCTGAAGAAGAAGGACCTTGACCTTGCCGAGGCGCAGAAGACGGTTGCAGACAAGACTAGACCTGCAGAAGAGAAGTTGGCTTCTGTCAACAAACTTGAAGAAGAAAACACTAATCTGAAAGCCGCTCTTGACGTGGCCAACCAAGAAGTCACTCGACTGAAGAATGCCAATATGGTCCTGGACGACAAAGCTGGCGAACTGGCAGGAAAGAAGAATGACTTGCAGGTTTATCTGGGAGGACTCGCCAAGAAGCTATTCCTCATGCTCGAAGGTAACCTCTTATCTCCGATTGGTAGTTACTGGCTTGTTGTAAGGGCATTAGCTTATCCTTGAATCGTGTCCACAGAATTCTGTCAAAACTTTGAAGAGGAGACTAGTCGAGTGGAGACTGGCTTGGATCCCATCAATTCTTCGGTGAAGGATGAAACTGCTATGAACGTGCTCCGCCTCGAGTCCCGCGTTGCTCCAGTGGTCGATTACCTTGCAAGACTGAAGGCCGCTACCTCGCGCATCGACACATCGCTCTGGCCAGAAGAAACGCTTCAGAACGACCTTGAGTCGCTGATGACTCGACTGAACGAAATTCTGAGTCAAGTGCAAGAATGGAAGAAGTCTTCTGCCCGGTGCGGTGCTGACGTCGCTCTGTCCTTGGTCCGCGTCCACTGCAAAGAAGCGAGAGAGGACAAGCTGGTGTCTCTCAAGGTGGCCAATACTAGGAAGCATGACTTCCGTTCTTTCATGGAGACCTTCATCGCGGCTGCCACTCGGATCACAGATGGGATCGACCTGGACGAGTTCGTTGTGCCTGCCAGCCCTCCGCGGGAGGGGTAAAAAAAAACTATTATGCTTGATGATTTGAATTCGCCTCGGAATGCCGAGTGATTTTTGTAACCGCCAAACTTTAACAGGCTTGATGCCTGAGCACTTCTGGGTCCGTAGGACGTTATCCGAACTTGATTTGCCGTTGAAATATGCTTGCTTCTTTTAGACAACCATCTTCTTTGGGTTGGAGTATATACTAGCATCTGTAATGCTCTTTTGCAGGTAGGAGTGAAGCACAAATTGTCGTCGACCTGTGCTCGTCATGTCTGGGCGAGTGTTGGGTTGCGACCAGGCCTCCGAGTGAGAAACTTATTCTTCACTCGGTAGGTTTTTTAGAAACTTAGGCAAGCACTGTGCTGCAGCTAAGCCTCCGAGTGGGAGGTTTGCTCTCCACTCGGTAGGATTTTAGGAACTTAGGCGAGCACTGGGCTGCAGCTAAGCCCCCGAGTGGGAGGTTTGCTGTGACGCCCGGATAATTAAGCTACAGTAATTCCCTCCTAATGATGCCACATCATCATGATTACTGTTGTTAAACTCACGTTGGTTCGAAACCGGTTCAAATTTCAAATTCGAATCAAAGTCCAAATTTCAAATTTCTCAAACATACAAAATAAAATGTTCAAAGTGTGGCAAATAATCTTTGGATATCTATCGTATAGAAACCACACTTCTATAATGTGTTTAAATGTCCCAAAATAAATAGAATCGTGGCTTAAACAATTATATAAATGCCTTTTATAATTTCTAAAATATTGAACTATTTTATTTATGAGTGACACTTTTTGTGGCAGAGGGTTAAACTAAAACACTAATTTAGGTGTGGGTCTCATATTTTTAGTAAGCTAAAATAATAATAAAATAAAATGGGAAAACGACAAACAGAAAAGAATAAAAAAACATTAAAGAAAATGTAAAAGATAAAACCTCCCCTCCCCTGGGCCTTGGCCCAGCTAGCTGGCCAGGCCAGCCCACCGCACCCCGTCCCCCTCCTCTGTTCACAGAGGAGGCGTGGACAGCGCCGATGGCCGCCACGGCCCCGACCATCGCCGTGGCACCCGTCCACGCCCCCGCCAGCGCCTATACCTTCCCCCTGGACACTCCTCACTCCCCCGGTCGAACCCCAGCCGCCACTTCTTCCCCCTCTCGCGCCATTGTTCGCTCCCCTGCACACACCCGACGCCTCCACCGCCGTCGCCTTCGTCGAGCTCGCGACCAGCGTCGCCCCCTCGTCTCGTCTCCGTGCTAGATCGGACCATCGCCGTCCCCTGCTTCCTCTTAGCCGACCAGACCGAGCCGGGGAGCGCTGCATCGAGCCCCACGACGCCTTTCCTCCTCCTCGGGTCGCCGGCGAACTCCGTCGATTTCGGCCACTCTGCTGCTATTAAGCTCCCGCCGGCCACCGTGTGCCTTAACGTGAGCCCATCCATCGTTCCCCTCCTTCCCCCTCTCGATTTCATCGTAGTAGGCCGTCGTGCCCGAACCCACTCCCCCCCATGCGTACGCGTGCGTGCCGTTGCTTCTCCTGTGCTGTCGCGGCTGCTGCTGTGCGTGTACTCCCGTGCGTGGCCTCGCCGCGGCTTGCTATGGTGCTATGCCGTTGCTACTGCTCTGCCAGCTGTTGCTTTGTCGCTACTTCCTCTGATGCACTGTTGCTGCTGCGGCTAGCCTGCCGCCGTAGCCGCTGGTGCTGCCTACTGTTGCCCGTCGCACCGCGTCGCCTTACCGCGCCAACTGCCACCGCTCCGGCCGCGCCTCAGCGCGAGCGCCCAGCCGTACGCGAGCCTCGTCTCACGCCTCCTCCCCTGCTGTTGCGGCTCTGCGGCCGCAGCTGCCGCCCGCGCCGCGTGTGGCAGCCGGACCGCACGTCCCTGGCCGCGTCGGCCATGCCTAGCCGCCCTGCAACCGCGGCCTGCCTCGCCCCTCGCCCCGCGTCACTCACCGGCCAACCTCACGCCGTGCAGGGCCACGCCTCGCGCCCAGCTCGTGGGCATGCCGTTGGACTCTGCTGCCGCTGTGCTACAAAAGTAACATTCAGTTACTGTAGCTATGGCTAGCTTTGCGAATATTACACTGACTAACTCCTTTGGCAGCCTCTAATCAGCGGTTAAACAATTACTAACAGGCCATAGAAAAATATGAGTAGAAAGTATACATGATAAACTCCATTTTATCTCACTGAACCAAATCCTTTTGATGTATGGATTAATTCCTACGAAAATCACAAAGTTCAATGTTCTGTTAATAGAAAAACTGAAAACAACTTTATTTTCATAGCTATCTTAGAGCTGTTGATGATCAAGCAAAGGAACTCTAATATGGATAAAAGTGATACTATCTTGTAGATCACAGAAAAATGATCAAAATTGATATAAGGATAAAAATCATAGGACTTACAGATCCATAGTTGTAGCCTTTTTAAAACAGCTAAAAGATTTTAAAACTGACGAACTCTCAGACTTAGCAGAATTTCAGGGAATTTCAGAATATTATTTAAATCTTTTAAAATTAATATAAAATAAACCGTAGCTCAGATGGACAAACTTTGTACATGAAAGTTGCTCAAAACGACGAGACGAATCCAGATACGCAGCCAGTTCGTCCGCCACGCGTCCCTAGCATAGTGAACCTGCAACATTTCACCTCCGGTTCATCTGTCCGAAAACGCGAAACACCGGGAATACTTTCCTGGATGTTTCCCCCCTTAGCCGATATCACCTACCACTATGTTAGGTCACCCCTAGCACCGCATATTGCCGCGTCTTGCTTTGTGTTACATTTGATTGCTCTGTTATTTATTGTGTTCCCCCTTCGTTACTTCTTTCCGGTAGACTCTGAGACCGGTGCCGATGTCCGTGAGTTCGACTACGGAGTTGACGACCCCTCCTTCTTGTGAGAGCAACCAGGCAAGCCCCTCCCCCCTTGATCACCAGATATCGCCTATACTCCTCTATACTGCTTGCATTAGAGTAGTGTAGCATGTTACTGCTTTCCGTTAATCCTATTCTGATGCATAGCCTGACATTGTTGCTACATCTGTTGATACCTTACCTGCAATCCTAAATACTTAGTATAGGATGCTCGTTTATCATCATTGGCCCTACATTCTTGTCAGTCTGCCTTGCTATACTATTGGGCCATGATCACTCGGGAGGTGATCACGGGTATATACTATACATACATACATACTATACAGATGGTGACTAAAGTCGGGTCAGCTCGATGAGTACCCGCAAGTGATTCTGATGAGGGGGCTGAAAGGACAGGTGGCTCCATCCTGATAGAGGTGGGCCTGGGTTCCCGACGGCCCCCGACTATTACTTTGTGGCGGAGCGACAGGGCAGGTTGAGACCACCTAGGAGACAGGTGGGCCTGGCCCTGTTCGGCGTTCGCGGATACTTAACACGCTTAACGAGATCTTGGTATTTGATCTGAGTCTGGCTACTGGCCTATACGCACTAACCAACTACGCGGGAACAGTTATAGGCACTCAACGTCGTGGTATTAGCTGAAGCCTTCTTGACGTTAGTGACGGAGCGGCGCGCGCCGGATTGGACTGGAACGCCTACTCTTGTATAAGAGAGGCTAGGTCTGCTTCCGGCCGCCCTCGCAACGTGCAGGTGTGCAATGGGCGATGGGCCCAGACCCCTGCGTGCATAGGATTTAGACCGGCGTGCTGACCTCTCTGTTGTGCCTAGGTGGGGCTGCGACGTGTTGATCTTCCGAGGCCGGGCATGACCCAGGAAAGTGTGTCCGGCCAAATGGGATCGAGCGTGTTGGGTTATGTGGTGCACCCCTGCAGGGAAGTTAATCTATTCGAATAGCCGTGATCTTCGGTAACAGGACGACTTGGAGTTGTACCTTGACCTTATGACAACTAGAACCGGATACTTAATAAAACACACCCAGACAAGTTCCACAGACAACCCGGTGATCGCTTTTTCACAGGGCGACGAGGGGAGGATTGCCGGGTAGGATTATGCTATGCGATGCTACTTGGAGGACTTCAGTCTACTCTCTTCTACATGCTGCAAGACGGAGGCTGCCAGAAGCGTAGTCTTCGACAGGATTAGCTATCCCCCTCTTATTCCGGCATTCTGCAATTCAGTCCACCGATATGGCCCTTTACACATATACCCATGCATATGTAGTGTAGCTCCTTGCTTGCGAGTACTTTGGATGAGTACTCACGGTTGCTTTTCTCCCTCTTTTCCCCCTTTCCCTTCTACCTGGTTCTCGCAACCAGATGCTGGAGCACTGGAGCCAGACGCCACCGTTGAAGACGATTCCTACTACACTGGAGGTGCCTTCTTCTACGTGCAGGCTACTGATGACGACCAGGAGTAGTTTAGGAGGATCCCGGCCAGGAGGCCTGCGCCTCTTTCGATCTATATCCCAGTTTGTGCTAGCCTTCTTAAGGCAAACTTGTTTAACTTATGTCTGTACTCAGATATTGTTGCTTCCGCTGACTTGTCTATGACCGAGCACTTGTATTCGAGCCCTCGAGGCCCCTGGCTTGTATTATGATGCTTGTATGACCTTTATTATTTGTAGAGTTGTGTTGTGATATCTTCCCGTGAGTCCCTGATCTTGATCGTACACGTTTGCGTGTATGATTAGTGTACGATTGAATTGGGGGCATCACAAGTTGGTATCATAGCCGACTGCCTGTAGGAATCCCCCTTTCCAACTCCTTGGTCGAAGTCGAGTCTAGTCATTGCAAAACTTTTACTAACATGGCTGTGTGTCTTACGGGCACACGTTGCCATTGGGTGGTATTAGGATCTTTTACTCCTCGACCATTACTCTGGGATTCTGAACTCCCTTCTATTCGGGTTAAACGATTTTTACTAAAATCTAACTTTAGGTTCTCGAAAATACTTCCTCCCGGAGAGGCCCTTCAGTCCAGATGATCGCCAACTGCACCAGAAGATTTCGAAGATACTCTCCGATTTTCTCTCGAGACCTTGTGCCCGTTGCTTTTGCAATTCCCTTCCACCGAAATATCCCGATGGATAAATACTTACACCTGTCGTGCTTACTTTTATTCCAGTCGATCTTGCTATTACAAGATACCTCGAGAATATTTTGTGCCTACTGCCTTGCAGTTCTTTGCCACCTGAATACCCCTAAGAATAATTTCTTGCACTTTCCGAGTATCCGCTCATCCCCAATTGTTCAGGTGTTTCACATAAGTATTTGAAATACTATTCAATCCTCCGAAAATCCTTAGCAGCTTTATTGCTCTGCAAATACTTGTTTACTTGCATTATGGATGCTTCCCATATATCTAGCAATATTCACTAGTATCTTTTGACACCGTCATTTTTGGTCCTATTGATTCAACATGTGTGCGAGTGCACACAATCATCTATCAACCCTTCTAAATTATCTTTCCGGCTCAGGCATCATTTTTGAACATGAGCTGGTTCTCGACCAAACTATCGGTCGTCAATTGTGCCTCTGGTCTATCCAACTTATCCATCCTTGATCAGAGCGACTGCTTCTAATCCTTTGTTTTGGAAATCATAATTCCTTTATTATCTAAGCATCGAATTATTGAGATGTTCTATAATATGATGCCCGTGCATTCTTCTTCCTCTGGCTGAGTACCGATACTCACATCAGATCCCTTGTGGACCACCAGAACCTTTATTGGATTTTATCCGACGACGTCCTTCACATTCAATATCTTTGTGAGTCTTTTCTCGAATACATAATGCCTTTGGTAAATTGAATCCTCTGCTTTGTCAACCTTGCTCTGCTTACGAGCTGGTGATATTTATTCTTGAAGCTTGTGTCATATGTTCCTAAGATGCCTCGATGGGTTGAACCAACACCTTCACTATTCTGTGTGAACCCGAAAGATTTCACGAGTCATACTTATCTGGTATTGCACCAGGTAAAACTTCCAACAACTAATGTCAATTTTTAGAAGAAAAAACGAGAGTTGAATGGAAGGTTATACATTAAAGGAGTGGGAGTCGACCTTGAACCTTTGTGTTCATGCCCATGGACACGATGTAGATTCTATCCTGGAAGCTTCTTGTAATAATAACTATTTCCATGATTTAATATCCTTTGGTATCGGTGAATTGATCCTTTACAATCATGGTCCCGAGCATATGTTCTTCTTTGATCCCATTTCTCGGGCAAGTTTAAGCACTTGTCTTCTGTGGATCAATACACCAGTCCAACCTTTACTTTGATCTTTCGCCGAGTATTACACCCTGGTATCTCGAGATTATCACGGAACCGCATAACTTCTTATGAGTTCTCCATCAAGTACTGCATTCTCACCAATTACAATTTTTCATGAACTCTGAGTTATTAAATACTCAAAGACACCGATAACTGAACCGAGTCCGCACTACGGTTCAACAACTTTTAGTAATCTTATTTAAGTATGATTTCGTACCCGATCAAGTCATTCCTAGCCTGATTGGTTATATCATTATCGTGCTAAATTTTAACTATGCTACCGGGTCCTTCTCGGAGCACAAATTTTGACGGTGAGCTAATCTTACAATCGATCTTCCTCGTCATACCGTTTGTCCTTGAACAGCAAGATTGATTTCGAGTTTGTGTCGTACCCATGGTTCCAATGACTTTTGGCTTCATCATTTCGTTGACTTGATGTCATCGCCGATCAGTTACATCTTCTCGAAACCTCTCGACAAATGTGTCGTGATCATCATCAACATTCTGAGGTCTTCCAAGATATCTATCGAATTCTTGATGAGAAATAGCATCCCTTGCCCTCGATGGTTTGGGCTATCATCCACAACATTATTGCATTCCCTCCAACACAAAAATTGTTCCTGTTTTGTGTTGTACCATGAGTTCCTTGCTATCCAACTTATGTTATGATTCTACCACGGAGTATTACCATCTTTGATGTCAAGAATGTTGTGAGTATTGCTCCACCTCTTCAGAATTCTTGCTATAATGATACTTCTCAGCATCACCATTCTTTCTTGGTTCTCGTGTTGATTCCAACCGGGGTGCCCACTAGTGAATGGTGTTGTTTGGATTCTGCCCTTCTAGCAACCCTCTTGCTTTGAAGTTAATGGTCGACCGTTCATTCTTAGCCTATTGATTATTGAATCACGATTCCGACGTTGGTTGTGCAACCCAGCCCATATTTTGGGTGCACCTTTCAACCAATGTTCAATTGTGTATGCTTTCCTCGAGCATACATCATTATATCATTTGATCTGACAAATGTTATCTCCTTGTTCACATAATTGTGGAAACCCATCCTTTCGTAATCTCGATGAATTGTCACTGAGTTCATCAACTACTTCCTTATTCCTTCATTGGTTTAATGATGAACTCTTGTTCTGAAACTCCCTTCCATAGTACATTTCCCGAGAATCTTACAATGACATCTCGTCAATTTGTTTTGCACCTTTTCTTCTCAGGCATCCTGAGTCTGAGGTATCCCGGCACCAATCAGATTTGAATCTCGGTCAGATATGATGGTGGGAACATATTTCCAAGAGTTATAACATCGTTCTTTATATGACCCGGTAAGGTGATGTCATGCCTAGCACACCTGGCCGGGAGGCCCTATTGTTATAGTTCCCCTTTCAGCGAGGTTACCCATTCTTCCATGGGGAAACTGTAAGACTTATTCTGCAAGTTGTTCCTGATGAATCCTTCTTGTATCCAAAGTCCGATCTTTACCCAATGACCATGTCAATGCTACCTCAAAGCATGTATGTGGTACTCCGATTTTCAATAAGAACATTTGAAGCAAAATTCTAAATTTTCTTTATCAAATTATCCAAACACTGCTGTATGGGTAATGTCTTGAAATTTCTCTCCCCTTTCCTAAAGGATTCTGTACGTTATACCCTGTCATGGATATTGCTCTGCTTGTCCTTGGGAAGGATATATCCCTGAAATATATGTTTAAACACATTCTCCTTTCCATTGTTCTATTTAATATGATAATCATATTTTACTTTCCATTGGTTGTATGAACCTTTCTTGTGATCTATATGATCTAAGCAGCAATATTCTACTGCTTATGTAAACTCCTCGGTGTACAATTCTGTCAGCAAGAACCTGTTAATATTGTTGATGACATTCCGGTAGCCACCGATGGACGAGAACTTTGCCTATTGGTCCGCCTCGTTCAACGAGCAGGAAAGTGGTTCTCTTCATCCCTTGCCCTTGGTATCGATGTTGTTGTCGACATAACTGACAGACTACCCTCTGACATTCCTTGCTATCGTGACCGTGCAAGATGTCAGCCCCCTTTCTACTTTAACCCACATGGTGGGCCCATAACCCACATCTCTACAGGACCGAAACCTGACTCTCGTGTACACCCCCCGTTTCCAAGGTTATTCCTCACACTTGGCTTCGTGTGTAATTCGCGAGCCACCTTCCTAGTGATCTATTCTGGTATCAGACATAATACTTATTCTCTTTACTCTGTACCCCTTCCACACCTTGTGTGAGTGATCGAACGATTGTCTACCCGCTTGAACCTTCTTATTGCACCTTCTTACCTTGCTCTCGATGACTTTCTTAAATTTCAACTCGAGAGATGCCTCTATGCCACGTTCAGTGAGATAGCCCCCTGGTACCTACCTTGTGTTGAGCTCCGTCCTTCCCGAGTCTTTCCCTCTTACTCCCCCTTAAATCTCAGGACGAGATTTCTTGTAGTGGAGGAGAATTGTGACGCTCGGATAATTAAGCTACAGTAATTCCCTCCTAATGATGCCACATCATCATGATTACTGTTGTTAAACTCACGTTGGTTCGAAACCGGTTCAAATTTCAAATTCGAATCAAAGTCCAAATTTCAAATTTCTCAAACATACAAAATAAAATGTTCAAAGTGTGGCAAATAATCTTTGGATATTTATCGTATAGAAACCACACTTCTATAATGTGTTTAAATGTCCCAAAATAAATAGAATCGTGGCTTAAACAATTATATAAATGCCTTTTATAATTTCTAAAATATTGAACTATTTTATTTATGAGTGACACTTTTTGTGGCAGAGGGTTAAACTAAAACACTAATTTAGGTGTGGGTCTCATATTTTTAATAAGCTAAAATAATAATAAAATAAAATGGGAAAACGATAAACAAAAAAGAATAAAAAAACATTAAAGAAAATGTAAAAGATAAAACCTCCCCTCCCCTGGGCCTTGGCCCAGCTATCTGGCCAGGCCAGCCCACCGCACCCCGTCCCCCTCCTCTGTTCACAGAGGAGGCGTGGACAGCGCCGATGGCCACCACGGCCCCGGCCATCGCCGTGGCACCCATCCACGCCCCCGCCAGCGCCTATACCTTCCCCCTGGACGCTCCTCACTCCCCCGGTCGAACCCTAGCCTCCACTTCTTCCCCCTCTCGCGCCATTGTTCGCTCCCCTGCACACACCCGACGCCTCCACCGTCGTCGCCTTCGTCGAGCTCGCGACCAGCGTCGCCCCCTCGCCTCGTCTCCGTGCTAGATCGGACCATC
>NC_057801.1:688900174-688903524 GCF_018294505.1 Triticum aestivum
CTCCCGTGCGTGGCCTCGCCGCGGCTTGCTATGGTGCTATGCCGTTGCTACTGCTCTTCCAGCTATTGCTTTGTCGCTACTTCCTCTGATGCACTGTTGCTGCCGCGGCTAGCCTGCCGCCGTAGCCGCTGGCGCTGCCTACTGTTGCCCGTCGCATCGCGTCGCCCTATCGCGCCGATTGCCACCGCTTCGGCCGCGCCTCAGCGCGAGCGCCCAGCCGTACGCAAGCCTCGTCTCACGCCTCCTCCCCTGCTGTTGCGGCTCTGCGGCCGCAGCTGCCGCCCGCGCTGCGTGTGGCAACCGGACCGCACGTCCCTGGCCGCGTCGACCATGCCTAGCCGCCCTGCAACCGCGGCCTGCCTCGCCCCTCGCCCCGCGTCACTCACCGGCCAACCTCACGCCGTGCAGGGCCGCGCCTCGCGCCCAGCTCGTGGGCATGCCGTTGGACTCTGCTGCCGCTGTGCTACAAAAGTAACATTCAGTTACTGTAGCTATGGCTAGCTTTGCGAATATTACACTGACTAACTCCTTTGGCAGCCTCTAATCAGCGGTTAAACAATTACTAACAGGCCATAGAAAAATATGAGTAGAAAGTATACATGATAAACTCCATTTTATCTCACCGAACCAAATTCTTTTGATTTATGGATTAATTCCTACGAAAATCACAAAGTTCAATGTTCTGTTAATAGAAAAACTGAAAACAACTTTATTTTCATAGCTACCTTAGAGCTGTTGATGATCAAGCAAAGGAACTCTAATATGGATAAAAGTGATACTATCTTGTAGATCACAGAAAAATGATCAAAATTGATATAAGGCACAAAATCATAGGACTTACAGATCCATAGTTGTAGCCTTTTTAAAACAGTTAAAAGATGTTTAAAACTGACGAACTCTCAAACTTAGCAGAATTTCAGGGAATTTCAGAATATTATTTAAATCTTTTAAAATTAATATAAAATAAACCGTAGCTCAGATGGACAAACTTTGTACATGAAAGTTGCTCAAAACGACGAGACGAATCCAGATACGCAGCCAGTTCGTCCGCCACGCGTCCCTAGCATAGTGAACCTGCAACATTTCACCTCCGGTTCATCTGTCCGAAAACGCGAAACACCGGGAATACTTTCCTGGATGTTTCCCCCCTTAGCCGATATCACCTATCACTATGTTAGGTCACCCCTAGCACCGCATATTGCCGCGTCTTGCTTTGTGTTACATTTGATTGCTCTGTTATTTATTGTGTTCCCCCTTCGTTACTTCTTTCCGGTAGACTCTGAGACCGGTGCCGATGTCCGTGAGTTCGACTACGGAGTTGACGACCCCTCCTTCTTGTCAGAGCAACCAGGCAAGCCCCCCCCCCTTGATCACCAGATATCGCCTATTCTCCTCTATACTGCTTGCATTAGAGTAGTGTAGCATGTTACTGCTTTCCGTTAATCCTATTCTGATGCATAGCCTGACATTGTTGCTACATCTGTTGATACCTTACTTGCAATCCTAAATACTTAGTATAGGATGCTGGTTTATCATCATTGGCCCTACATTCTTGTCAGTCTGCCTTGCTATACTATTGGGCCGTGATCACTCGGGAGGTGATCACGGGTATATACTATACATACATACATACTATACAGATGGTGACTAAAGTCGGGTCAGCTCGATGAGTACCCGCAAGTGATTCTGATGAGGGGGCTGGAAGGACAGGTGGCTCCATCCTGGTAGAGGTGGGCCTGGGTTCCCGACGGCCCCCGACTGTTACTTTGTGACGGAGCGACAGGGCAGGTTGAGACCACCTAGGAGACAGGTGGGCCTGGCCCTGTTCGGCGTTCGCGGATACTTAACACGCTTAACGAGATCTTGGTATTTGATCCGAGTCTGGCTACTGGCCTATACGCACTAACCAACTACGCGGGAACAGTTATGGGCACTCGACGTCGTGGTATCAGCCGAAGCCTTCTTGACGTCAGCGACGGAGCGGCGCGCGCCGGATTGGACTGGAACGCCTACTCTTGTATAAGAGAGGCTAGGTCTGCTTCCGGCCGCCCTCGCAACGTGCAGGTGTGCAATGGGCGATGGGCCCAGACCCCTGCGCGCATAGGATTTAGACCGGCGTGCTGACCTCTCTGTTGTGCCTAGGTGGGGCTGCGACGTGTTGATCTTCCGAGGCCGGGCATGACCCAGGAAAGTGTGTCCGGCCAAATGGGATCGAGCGTGTTGGGTTATGTGGTGCACCCCTGCAGGGAAGTTAATCTATTCGAATAGCCGTGATCTTCGGTAACAGGACGACTTGGAGTTGTACCTTGATCTTATGACAAATAGAACCGGATACTTAATAAAACACACCCAGACAAGTTCCACAGACAACCCGGTGATCGTTTTTCCACAGGGTGACGAGGGGAGGATTGCCGGGTAGGATTATGCTATGCGATGCTACTTGGAGGACTTCAGTCTACTCTCTTCTACATGCTGCAAGACGGAGGCTGCCAGAAGCGTAGTCTTTGACAGGATTAGCTATCCCCCTCTTATTCCGGCATTCTGCAGTTCAGTCCACCGATATGGCCCTTTACACATATACCCATGCATATGTAGTGTAGCTCCTTGCTTGCAAGTACTTTGGATGTGTACTCACGGTTGCTTTTCTCCCTCTTTTCCCCCTTTCCCTTCTACCTGGTTCTCGCAACCAGATGCTGGAGCCCTGGAGCCAGACACCACCGTTGATGACGATTTCTACTACACTGGAGGTGCCTTCTTCTACGTGCAGGCTACTGACGACGACCAGGAGTAGTTTAGGAGGATCCCAGGCAGGAGGCCTGCGCCTCTTTCGATCTGTATCCCTGTTTGTGCTAGCCTTCTTAAGGCAAACTTTTTTAACTTATGTCTGTACTCAGATATTGTTGCTTCCGCTGACTCGTCTATAATCGAGCACTTGTATTCGAGCCCTCGAGGCCCCTGGCTTGTATTATGATGCTTGTATGACCTTTATTATTTGTAGAGTTGTGTTGTGATATCTTCCCGTGAGTCCCTAATCTTGATCGTACACGTTTGCGTGTATGATTAGTGTACGATTGAATCGGGGGCGTCACATTTGCTCTGCACTCGGTAGGTTTTTTAGAAACTTAGGCGAGCACTGGGCTGCAGCTAAGCCCCCGAGTGGGAGGTTTGCTCTCCACTCGGTAGGAGTTTAGAAACTTAGGCGAGCACTGGGCTGCAGCTAAGCCCCCGAGTGGGAGGTTTGCTCTCCACTCGGTAGGATTTTAGAAACTTAGGCGAGCACTGGGCCGCAGCTAAGCCCCCGAGTGGGAGGTTTGCTCTCCACTCGGTAGGATTTTAGAAACTTAGGCGAG
>NC_057801.1:688904161-688913749 GCF_018294505.1 Triticum aestivum
TAAGCCCCCGAGTGGGAGGTTTGCTCTCCACTCGGTAGGTTTTTTAGAAACTTAGGCGAGCACTAGGCTGCAGCTAAGCCCCCGAGTGGGAGGTTTGCTCTCCACTTGGTAGGATTTTTAGAAACTTAGGCGAGCACTGGGCTGCAGCTAAGCCCCTGAGTGGGAGGTTTGCTCTCCACTCGGTAGGTTTTTTAGAAACTTAGGCGAGCACTGGGCTGCAGCTAAGCCTCCGAGTGGAAGGAGGGCTTACCACTCGGTAGGATTTTGTTTACTTAGGCGAAACGGATTCGCAGCTAAGCCTCCGAGTGGAAGGCTGGCTTACCACTCGGTAGGATTTTTTTACAAGCTTAAGCGAAACGGGTTCGCAGCTAAGCCACCCAATGGGGGACAGATTTATGAGAACAAAAGTAGTAACAATTACTGAGAAAATTATGAAACTCTTGTCTTTGACGAATACACTACAGGAGTACTTTTATTACAATTCATCCGAATGAAAAACTTAAGTATAAAAAGGGCGGAGTAAGTCCGCGTTCCATGCTCTGGGCTCGTCAATCTGGTGCTCGACATTGTAAAGGCGGTATGCCCCATTATGGAGAACTTTGGTGACGATGAAGGGACCTTCCCAAGTAGGAGCGAGCTTGTGTGGTTTCTGCTGGTCCACTCGGAGAACTAAATCTCCCTCCTAGAAAGCTCGACTCTTCACATTTCTGGCATGGAAGCGACGCAAGTCCTGCTGGTAAATGGTCGATCGGATCAAGGCCATCTCTCTTTCTTCTTCTAGAAGGTCGACTGCGTCCTGTCGGGCTTGCTCTGCTTCAGCTTCGGTGTGGAGTTCAACTCGGGGTGCGTTGTGAAGCAGGTCACTCGGCAAGACTGCTTCAACTCCGTAGACCAAGAAGAATGGAGTCCTCCCAGTCGACCGATTTGGCGTGGTTCTTAATCCCCAAAGCACCGACGGAAGTTCGTCGACCCATGCACCAGCTGCGTGTTTGAGGTCGCGCATCAGTCGGGGTTTCAACCCTTTGAGAATTAAGCCATTTGCTCGTTCTGCTTGCCCATTCGACTGAGGGTGGGCGACTGAAGCATAGTCGACTCGTGTACCTTGAGATGTGCAGAAGGCTCTGAACTCTTTGGAGTCGAAGTTTGACCCATTGTCTGTGATAATACTGTGGGGAACTCCATATCTGAATACTAACTCCCTGATGAAGCTGACGGCGGTGCCAGCATCCATATTCTTGATGCGTTTAGCCTCGATCCACTTAGTGAACTTGTCGACTGCTACCAATACATGGGTGTAACCGTTTCTGCCTGTCCTCAGAGGTCCAACCATATCCAACCCCCATACAGCAAAAGGCCAGACGAGTGGAATGGTCTTCAAGGCTGAGGCGGGTTTGTGTGACATATTGGAGTAAAATTGACATCCTTCACACTTGTCGACTATCTTTTTCGCCATCTCATTTGCTCTGGGCCAGTAAAACCCCGCTCGGTATGCTTTAGCCATGATGGTCCGAGAGGACGCATGATGGCCACAGGTCCCCGAGTGGATGTCGTTGAGAATCATTCGACCTTCCTCTGGTGTTATGCATTTCTGGCTGACTCTAGTCGCACTTTCTCTGTATAACTGTCCCCTCATGACGGTGAAGGCTTTGGATCGGCGGACGATCTCCCGAGCCTCTTCTTCATTCTCGGGGAGCTCTTTTCTCAGAATATAGGCGATATAGGGCACTGTCCAGTCGGGAGTGATGACCAGAACTTCCATGATCAAGTCGACCACAGCTGGGACCTCGACTTCAGTCGGATCTGTGGCGCTTTTTGGCTGCGGGGCTTCCTGACAGAAAGGATCTTCTTAAACCGACGGCGTGTGAACATGCTCCAAAAACACGCCACTCGGAATGGCTTCCCTCTTGGAACCTATCTTGGCCAAGTCATCGGCTGCTTGATTTTTCAGTCGGGGAACGTGATGGAGCTCTAACCCCTCAAATTTCTTCTCCAGCTTTCTGACTGCATTGCAGTATCCAGTCATGGCTGGGCTTTTGATGTCCCACTCCTTCATCACTTGGTTGACCACTAAGTCCGAGTCGCCGTAGACCATGAGGCGATGGACGCCGAGTGAAATGGCCATACGCAACCCGTACAAGAGCGCTTCGTATTCTGCTTCATTGTTGGAGGAATCAAAGTGAATCTGGAGTACATATCTGAGCTTATCTCCTCGGGGGGAAACCAAGACCACTCTGGCACCGGAACCATTCAGCATTTTGGAGCCATCAAAGAACATATTCCAGTGCTCCGAGTGAACTTGGGTCGGTAACTGCTGTTCAGTCCACTCGGCGAGGAAATCTGCTATTGCTTGGGACTTGATAGCTTTCTTTGCCTCAAATCTGATATCTAGGGGAAGAAGTTCAATCGCCCATTTTGCCACTCGACTGGTTGCGTCTCTGTTGTGCAGAATCTCTGATAAGGGGGCGTCGGTGACGACTGTGATAATATGGTCAGAGAAGTAGTGAGCAACTTTCTTCGTGGTCATATAAATCCCATATACAAGCTTTTGATAATGAGGGTATCGTTGCTTGGATGGGGTCAAGACTTCGGAAATGTAATACACTGGGCGCTGAACTTTGAAGGCTTTCCCTTCCTCTTCCCGCTCGACCGTAAGTACAGTACTGACAACTTGTCCTATGGCTGCAATGTAAAGCAGCAAAGGCTCTTTGCTGATTGGGGCAGCAAGCACCGGCTGGGTGGAAAGCAGGGTTTTTAACTCTGCAAACGCTGCATCGGCTTCTGGAGTCCACTCGAACTTGTCTGACTTCTTCATCAGTCGGTAAAGAGGCAATGCCTTTTCACCGAGGCGAGAGATGAATCAACTTAACGCGGCCAAGCATCCAGTAAGTTTCCGGACATCATGCACACGCACGGGGCATTTCATTCGGAGTATAGTGCCAACTTTTTCTGGGTTGGCGTCGATTCCTTGTTCGGAAACGAGAAAACCGAGTAACTTTCCGTTAGGAACTCCGAATGTGCACTTTGATGGATTAAGCTTGATATCATACCTCCTGAGGTTGGCAAATGTTTTAGCGAGGTTAGTCAGCAGGTCTCCGTGACTTGACCACAATGTCATCCATGTACGCTTCCACATTCCGACTGATTTGAGTGAGCAAACACTTCTGAATCATCCCCATGAATGTGGCTCCGGCATTCTTGAGGCCGAATGGCATGGTGACATAACAGAAGCACCCGAATGGGGTGATGAAAGCTGTTTTGATCTCATCGGGTCCAAACAGATGGATCTGATGGTACCCGGAATAAGCGTCCAAGAAAGAAAGTCGCTCACATCCCACAGTCGAGTCAACTATTTGGTCGATGCGGGGAAGAGGAAAATGATCTTTCGGGCAGGCCCGATTGATATGCTCGAAATCGGTGCACATGCGAAGCGAATTGTCCTTTTGGGGGACCATGACGACATTGGCGAGCCACTCAGAGTGGCAAATCTCTCGGATAAACTCTGCTGCTAGGAGCCGAGCCACTTCTTCGCCAATGGCCTTCCTTTTCTGGACGGCGGACCGTCACAGATGTTCCTTCACAGTTTTTGCCTTTGAATCGACTTGTAGACGGTGCTCAGCCAGTCCCCTGGGTACACTCGGCATGTCAGAAGGTTTCCATGCAAAGATGTCCCAGTTCTCACGGAGGAACTGGATGAGCGCTTCTTCCTATTTGGGGTCGAGTGTTGTGGAGATATGAGTCGGAGCAGCGTTTGGGTCGGTCGGGTGGATGTGAACGGGTTTTGTCCGGACGACTGAAACGCTGATTCCGTAGCAGGCTTCTTGGCTCGCAACAAATCACTCGGGTCTGTGTTCCTTTGGTGTTCCTGCCACTCTTCTGCCACCATCTGAGCATCGGCGATCTTCGAGCCTTTCTGAAAGCACTCTTCTGCCTTCTTGCGGTTACCAGTGACAGTGATCACGCCTTTAGGGCCTGGCATCTTTAGTTTGAGGTACACGTAACATGGTCGAGCCATAAAACGTGCATAAGCTGGCCTGCCCAAAATTGCATGATAGGCACTCTGGAAATCCACAACCTCAAATGTCAGCTTCTCTTTGCGGAAATTCTTTGAATCACCAAAAACTACATCAAGAGCAATCTGGCCGAGTGATGTGGCCTTCTTGCCAGGGATGACTCCATAAAAACTCATGTTGCTTGTGCTCAGCCTGGACATCGGAATGCCCATCCCTTTCAGCGTCTCAGCATACAGTATATTCAAACTGCTGCCGCCGTCCATCAACACTTTGGTCAGTCGAGTGCCTTCGACGACGGGATCGGCCACCAGTGCTTGCCTCCCAGGGGTGGCTATATGCGTGGGGTGATCAGATTGGTCGAATGTAATGGTAGTCTGAGACCACTTCAGGTAACTAGGTGTTGACGGAGCAGCCATATTCACCTCTCGGTTTATAACTTTCAGTCGGTTTTTGCTCTCAACATCGGCAAAAATCATGAAGGTGGAATTGACTTGCGGATATTCCTCGTCACTATCCTCCTTGTCCTCAACCTTGTCCGACTCTTTTTCTTTGTCCTTGGGCTGCTTCCCCTGGAACTGCTATATCAGGAGTCGACACTGTCGAGTGGTATGCTTCGGGTAGATGAAATTACCCTCTTCGTCTTTCTTGGTGTGGATGTGACATGGTAAATCCAACACGTAATTTCCTTCTTTATCTTTTACTTTCTTGGGGTTCCAAGGCCCCTTGGGCTTCCCTTTGAACTTTCCTTGGTTCAGGGCCAAGGCTTCTCCAGGAGCGGCTGGCTCGGCTTTACGCTTTTGCTTCCTACTGGAATTTCTGCCTCCGGTGTCCTGGGCGATTGACTTGTGCTTGCCGCTCCGGAGCCGATCTTCTTCCTCACCATTGGCATACTTGGTGGCAATTTCCATCATTCGACTCAAAGACATGTCTCCGATTCGACCGAATTTCAGACTTAGCTCCCTGTACTTTACGCCCTCCTTGAAGGCGCAAACTGCCTGGTGATCAGATACGTTTTCCACTGTGTGATGCAGCGTGATCCATCTCTGGGTGTAATCCCTCAGAGTCTCATTCGACTTCTGTACATAAGATTGCAGCTCTGTCAGTCCTGCCGGCCGCTTGCACGTTCCTTCGAACGTCCTGACAAACACTCGGGAGAGATCCTCCCACGTGTAGATGTTGCTGGGTGTCAACTGATTCAGCCATGCCCTGGCTGACCCTTCCAACATGAGAGGCAGATGCTTCATGGCCACCTCGTCATTTCCACCGCCGATCTGAACAGCCACTCGGTAGTCCTCAAGCCAAGTATCGGGCTTGGACTCACCGTTGAACTTGCTGACTCCAGTCGCCAACCTGAAGTTGGGAGGAATCACCGCGGCTTTGATGGCTCTGCTGAAACACTCTGGCACGGAGACGTGCACTCGGCTGCTGGTGGGTACATCTCTGTCATTACCCTCTCTGTGGGCTCTGTTCCGGTCGACCAGACCTTGAACGATGATGGATCTCGCATCAAAACCTGGTTCTCTGGGGTCGACTGGAATTCTTCGCCCGCCACTGTACTGGCGTCGGTCATCCTGCTGCCGAGGCATATAGGATCCACCCCTCCGGGGAGGAGTGGGCACTCGACGTCGATCGTGGTGATCGACTCGGTGATCATCCTGCTCATAGTTCCTGTACTGATCGTGTCGGTCGCCATGTCCTTCACGCCTCGGGGGCGATCTGGGGCTATGAGCCGACTGGACAGTATTCGCTGCCACGGACCTGCTATGAATCCTGTTCCGTGACTGCGATACAGCCGAATTCTGATCTCCAGCTGCTCGGAGCAAATCCCTGATCTGCATCAAGCCTCTGCCAGCCTCTGACTGGGAAGGTTGAATCGACTCTGCTATGCGTGTTACAGCTGCCAAATTCTGGATTGGAGTGCGGTATACCTGAGTTGGGGGTTTGAAGAGTTGGCGTCGACTGGAGTCTGGAATCCGTTGCCGCGCGCGCTCGTCGAGTGCCCGCTGAAGGTTCTCCAGTCGAGTGCGCTCAGCCAGGTTGGCCAAGCGCGCGTCCTCTAAGGCGCGAGCCTCAGGGGTTTCTCCAACGATCGGAGTATTGAGCGCATCCATGTTCCGGCGGCGAAGCTCTTCCCTCTGCTACGAGTCGAGGGGCTCGGGGCGGTACTCCTCATGGTCGTGCGACGGATCGCCCCCGCCGTTGCCTCCCTCGGCGCCAGGAAAGCCGGGAGGAACGTGCGGCCCATTGACCATCAGGACCTCCGCCGCCGGATCACTGCTGTCGCATTCGGATGCAGTCTCTGCGGAGCCAGTCGACAGGTCGAACAGGCCGTAGAGAGATTCGTCGGGCTCGATTGCCGCGACTTGGGCAGCGGTCGACTAGCGAGCCACTGCATGTCTCACCCACCGCTAGAGCCTCGACCGACCGGAGCGCTTACGCTGGCGGGAAGCTGGGAGGGATGATGACACAAAAACCAGCCGATACTGAGTCGACGGTTGCCGCAGAAGGACGCCGCGGATGCATGCTCGAAAATGCGTTGCTCCGCGGACCGGGAGAGCATCCACGTCGAGCGGAGCCTCCTGCAGCCAGGCAGAGACGTCGGCGACGAATGTGAGCGCGCCGAGATAGATCTCGCGGCCCTCAACCAAAACTCCGCCTGAAACCATGATGTGGGAATTGAAAAGATTGCAACTTCTCCAATAAGTCGCTAAGACACCTGCCCCAAGGTGGGCGCCAACTGTCGTGGTTCTAAGTCTGACAGTAGAATGGTGGGTAGGTATGGAGAGGCAAGATCCTAGCTATGGAGCAGTTGTACACATAGGTGTTTTACGAGTTCAGGCCCTTCTCGGAAGAAGTAACAGCCCTACGTCTCGGAGCCCGGAGGCGGTCGACTGGATTATGTGTGTGAGAGTTACAGGGGTGCCAACCCCTCTACCAGTGGAGGGGGGTGGCTTATATAGAGGACGCCAAGACCCCAACCAGCCCACGTAGCAGAGGGTTAAAGTACATTAAGGTCGGGCGTTACTGGTAACGCCCTACATAAAGTGCCATCATGACCATTAAGACTACTAAATTACAGACCGTTTGGATACAGAATAGATCATGAACTCCTGATGGTCGAGTGAGTCTTCATGGTCGAGTGTCTTCAGGTTCGTCGAGTGTCTTCTAGTCTGTCGAGTGGAATCCCTCTTGGTCGACTGGAAGACGGCTTCTTCTAAGAGATGTCCTTGGGGAGGGTACCTTGGTCAGGTTCATGACCCTACCCGAGGTACATGACTTCATCAGTAGCTGCATCTAGGAGATGACATAGAGATTTGCAAAGCACACATGAATCTGAAAGGTTCAGATCCGTTGACTAATAACCTCTCTCACAAGCGAGATATGATCAAACCCCATGGGTGTTGATTCATTACAATCACATAGTGATATGAACTAGATTATTGACTCTAGTGCAAGTGGGAGACTGTTGGAAATATGCCCTAGAGGAAATACTAAAATGGTTATTATTGTATTTCCTTGTTCATGATAATTGTCTATTTTTCATGCTATAATTGTATTGATCGGAAACCACAATACATGTGTGAATACATAGACCACAACATGTCCCTAGTGAGCCTCCAGTTGACTAGCTCGTTGATCAACAGATGGTCATGGTTTCCTGACCATGGACATTGGATGTCATTGATAACGGGATCACATCATTAGGAGAATGATGTGATGGACAAGACCCAATCCTAAGCATAGCACAAGATAATGTAGTTCGTTTGCTAAAGCTTTTCTAATGTCAAGTATCATTTCCTTAGACCATGAGATTGTGTAACTCCCTGATACCGTAGGAGTGCTTTGGGTGTACCAAACGTCATAACGTAACTGGGTGACTATAAAGGTGCACTACAGGTATCTCCGAAAGTGTTTGTTGGGTTGGCACGAATCGAGACTGGGATTTGTCACTCCGTATGACGGAGAGGTATCTCTGGGCCCACTCAGTAATGCATCATCATAATGAGCTCAATGTGACTAAGTAGTTAGTCACGGGATCATGCATTACGGAACGAGTAAAGTGACTTGCCGGTAACGAGATTGAACGAGGTATTGGGATACCGACGATCGAATTTCGGGCAAGTAACATCCGATTGACAAAGGGAATTGTATACGGGATTGATTGAATCCCTGACATCGTGGTTCATCCAATGAGATCATCGTGGAACATGTGGGAGCCAACATGGGTATCCAGATCCCGCTGTTGGTTATTGACCAGAGAACGTCTCGGTCATGTCTGCATGGTTCCCGAACCCGTAGGGTCTACACACTTAAGGTTCGGTGACGCTAGAGTTGTTATGGGAAATAGTATGTGGTTACCGAAGGTTGTTCAGAGTCCCGGATGAGATCCCGGACGTGACGAGGAGCTCCGGAATGGTCCGGAGGTGAAGATCGGTATATTGGACGAAGGGTATTGGAGTCCGGAATTGTTCCGGGGGTACCAGGTGATGACCAGCGTGTCCGAAAGGGGTTTCGGAGGCCCCGGCAAGCGTTGAGGGGCCTTATGGGCTAAGGGGAGGGGGAACATCAGCCCACTAAGGGGCTGAGCTGTAACGCCCCAGATATGCTTTCCATATTTGTATCCAACTCTTGCCGTCCCCGGTGCTAAGTTATATTTATTTCTCGGGTTCGGGTCTTTGTCTCCGTGCGTTGTTTTCGTTTTCATGCATCTCATATCATGTCATCTCGTGCATTGCATTTGCATACATGTTCATCTCATGCATTCGAGCATTTTTCCCGTTGTCCGTTTTGCATTTCGGCGCTTCGTTCTCCTCCGGTGGTCATTTCTACCTTTCTTTCTTGTGTGGGGTTTAAACATTTCCGGATTGGACCGAAACTTGCCAAGCGGCCTTGGTTTACTACCGGTAGACCGCCTGTCAAGTTTCGTATCATTTGGACTTCGTTTGATACTCCAACGGTTAACCGAGGGACCGAAAAGGCCTCGTGTGTGTTGCAGCCCAACACCCCCCAAATTTGGCCCAAAACCCACCAAACTCTGCTCCATCGTCTCGGTCGTTCGATCACGATCGTGTGGGCGAAAACCGCACCTCATTTGGACTCTCCTAGCTCCCTCTATGCCTATATATACACCCCTCCGTTTTCGGATCTCTCCCTCTCCCCGAAACCCTAAAAAAAACATCCCCGCCAGATCCGCGCCGACGGACGTGTCCGCCCCCGGCCGGACATCGTCCGCCCGCCGCCGCCATCCAACCCGCCGCCGCCACGTGTCCCCGCGGGACCGCATCGCCGCCGCCGTCCCGGCCCGGGAGGCCCAGGAGGGGCCCCCGCGAGCCCGCGCCCCCGCGCCTCTTCCTCCTCTCGGGCGCCGCCGCCTCCCCGACCTCCGGCGACCGGCGCCGTCGCCGCCACCGCACCGGCCGCCGCCGCGCCGGGCCCCGCCGCCCGTCCGCTCCTCGCCGCGCGCCCGCGCCTCCGGGGCCGCGCCCTCGCCCGCGGCCGGCCTCGCCGGGCCACCTCGCCGCCCCTCGTCGCCGGCCACCGCCTCCCCCTACGCCGGCGGCCTCGGTTCCGGCGCCGA
>NC_057801.1:688913759-688916856 GCF_018294505.1 Triticum aestivum
GCCGCGCCCTCGCCCGAGGTCGGCCTCGCCGGGCCACCTCGCCGCCGCCTCGCCGGCCTCCCCTCCTCCACCGGCTCCGGCGAGCTCGAGCTCCGCCGCCGGCGCCGCCTCGGCTTCCGCGCCGCGATCCCGATCTGGATCCGGTCGCGTGAACAGTAAACCCTAACCCCGATTTTTTTTTGCTAAGTCCTGAAAATTTTGATCCGTGTTGCTCTGTTCGAGGTCCCGTAACTTTGCAACCGTACCTCCGTTTTGGGCGTATGATATATCAAAATCTTCGCCTCGACATGTACATCATTTCGTTCCATTGCATCATTTGCATTTGAGGTCATCTTGATACCCAAAATGCTGTTAGAAGGAAGCTTCGTGAGTTAAATTGCAGATCCGTTAGTTCATCATGCACTTTTGTCATTTTTGCTATATTTAATTCGTGCATGATATGCCTGTGCCCCTTTGGGATGTATTATGAAGCATTTTGTCTTCTTTCCAGAGGTGCCTCCCATGCATTTTTAGGATGTGTGTGTTGTCTTGTGCAAGCTTGCGAAGAGAGGTACCTGAGATTGCAGATTTCAGGGACTTAGTGATTTTCGCTAAGTCTGGGATATTTTAGTTCATGATGCTATATGTCCAGCTTGTTTCCTAGTGATCCGTGCCTCTTTTGAGGATGATCAGTAAGGGAGTTTCAATATTTAAGTTATGCTCTATCCATCCATGTCTTTGTTGGCATTTGTGGAGTGCTCTAGGTTGACTCAATCGAGCTCAACTTTTGCTTCGTTGTTAATCTGGGCAGATCGTCAACTTGTTTGCGATTTCGCCGATGCTACCGTTAGTGTTCCATGCATGCTATGCCTTCGTTCTTGCCATGTGTAGCTAGCACTTTGTGCCTTCTTGCTGGTTATATGCTTTCCTTGCCATGACTTGCACCGTAGTGAGTGCATCGAGCTCGTTTACATGCCTTCGTGAGTTAAATTTCAGCATGTCTCAGTTTTCACTAAGTCTGAAAACTGATTGTGTTCGAGCGATGTTCGTGAGCTCGGTAGAGTATTTTGTGAACCCTTTTGGCCCCAGGTCACTTTGGGTGTTTTATTAAGCTTGTTGAGTAGCTCCATGCCATGTTCTTACTTGTCATGTTCAGGTTTTCTATCATGTTGTTTTGCTGCTCCGAAGAGAGCTTCGTGATCTGAAATTTCAGACTAGTGTTAATTTCACTAAGTCTGAAATCTGTTTTGCATTTGCGTTTTAGCCATGCTTGTTTGAACCTCTTAATGGATGAATTTGCCTATGGCTCAGTGCTAGTGTTTTGTCAACCATCTTGTGTACATCACTACCATGTATTTTGTTTTCACGTTTGGTGGCTGTAGCATGTTCATTTCGTTGCATTTAGATGCCTACTTGCTGTAAATCGCAGACCGGTGTCATATCTTAAAACGCTCGCCATTTCTAAACCGTAGCTCCGATTCCTATGATCTTTATGTCGTTTTCAAGCGATTTCATCCCCTCTATCCAGTGGCACACTTGGTTTCCCAAGTTGATGCCAGGTTCATGCATTTTCTGTCATATCTTGCATTTTGCATCCCGCATCGCATCCCGCATAGCATATCGTCATTTCATCATATTGCTTGGTCTTGCCCGTGGTTGATTGTATCCTTGTTACTTGTTTGTCTTGTTGGGTAGAGCCGGGAGACGAGTTCGCTACCGAGGAGCCCGTTGAGTTTGCTTGTGAGGATCCAGTCAACTCTGACAACTGTGTAGGCAAGATGATCATACCCTCGAAATCACTACTATCTTTGCTATGCTAGTTTGCTCGCTCTTTTGCTTTGCCACTGCTGCGATGCCTACCTTTTGCTTGTCAGCCTCCCAATTTCCATGTTGAACCTCTAACCCACCATTGTCCTAGCAAACCGTTGATTGGCTATGTTACCGCTTTGCTCAGCCCTTCTTATAGCGTTGTTAGTTGCAGGCGAAGATTGGAGCCGTTCCTTGTTGGAGCATTTATTTACTTGTTGGGATATCATTATATTGCTATATTATCTTAATGCATCTATATACTTGGTAAAGGGTGGAAGGCTCGGCCTCTCGCCTAGTGTTTTGTTCCACTCTTGCCGCCCTAGTTTTCCGTCATATCGGTGTTATGTTCCCGGATTGTTGCGTCCCTTACGCGGTTGGGTTATAATGGGAACCCCTTGATAGTTCGCCTTGATTAAAGCTTTTCCAGCAATGCCCAACATTGGTTTTACCATTTGCCACCTAGCCTCTTTTTCCCTTGGGTTTCCGGAGCCCGAAGGTCATCTTATTTTAACCCCCCCGGGCCAGTGCTCCTCTGAGCGTTGGTCCAAACTAGAGTCCTGTGCAGCGCCCCCTCGGGGAAACTCGAGGTTTGGTTTTAGTTGTACGGAGCGCTCATCTGAGTGTGCCCTGAGAAAGAGATATGTGCAGCTCCTATCGGGATTTGTCGGCACATTCGGGCGGTGTTGCTGGTCTTGTTTTAACCTGTCGAATCATCTTGTTGTACCAAGATACCGAGTCTGATCGGTGTGTCTTGGGTGGAGGTCTATTCCTTCGTTGACCGTGAGAGCTTGTTGTGGGCTAAGTTGGGACCCCCCTGCAGGGATTGATCTTTCGAAAGCCGTGCCCGCGGTTATGGGCAGATGGGAATTTGTTAACGTCCGGTTGTAGATGACTTGAACTAAACTTAATTAAAATGAATCAACCGTGTGTGTTACCGTGATGGCCCCTTCTCGGCGGAGTCCGGGAAGTGGACACGGTGTTGGAGTTATGCTTGCGCAGGATGTTCCTTTAGCTTCTCGCTCGTGCTTCGCCTTCTCTTCTCGCTCTCTTTTGCGTATAAGTTAGCCACCACATATGCTAGTCGCTTGCTGCAGCTCCACATATATTTGCCTTGTCCATTCCTATGAGCTTAAATAGTCTTGATCGCGTGGGTGTGAGATTGCTGAGTCCCTGTGGCTCACAGATACTACAACTCCAGATGCAGGTCCAGGTGTTTCTGCTCCAGTTGACGATTACGAGCTTCAGTGGGAGTTCGACGAGGACTCTCAGCGATACTATGTTTCCTTTCCCGATGATCAGTAGTGGTGCC
>NC_057801.1:688916866-688922740 GCF_018294505.1 Triticum aestivum
ATTTTGGCGCCGTAGTCGGGCCATGAGTGCTTGTTTGATGGATGTTATTTATGTACTCTGATGTGACGTGGCGAGTGTAAGCCAACTATGTTATCTCCCCCTTTTATTATATATTACATGGGATGTTGTAATGATTGCCTGACTTGCGACATTGCTTTCAATGCGGTTATGCCTCTAAGTCGTGCCTCGACACGTGGGAGCTATAGCC
The DNA here is from genome assembly GCF_018294505.1 of Triticum aestivum. Taxonomy (NCBI): domain Eukaryota; kingdom Viridiplantae; phylum Streptophyta; class Magnoliopsida; order Poales; family Poaceae; genus Triticum; species Triticum aestivum. Next base: position 688,917,075 of record NC_057801.1, read on the forward strand.
GCATCGAGGGCGTTACAAGTTGGTAATCAGAGCCTTCCCCGACCTTAGGAGCCCCATTGCTTGATCGTTTTTAGCAGCCGAGTTGTGTCTAGAAAAAAAATGTTTTGAGTCCTTAGGAATTATATATCGGAGAGCTTAGGAATTCTTTTTACTTCCCAGTCTCCTCATCGCTCTGGTAAGGCATCCTGGCGTAGAGTTTTGACTCTTCTCTTCTAAAAATTTCACAAATTTTTTTTTAGGATCACGCGAGTATCTTGGTTTTGTTCCGGTGGTTTTGTGACGAGAACATTGTTCTTGGTGCCTCCTGTCTTTAGGGGTTGTGGCAGTGTCCCGGGGAGTTGAGCTCCGAGGTGTTGTCGTCACAATTTCATCGTTGCAATTCTGGTATACTTGAGATATGTTCGCCGACATCGAAAATCTCTTTTATGCAGTTCGTTGGTGAGATAACCTCGACGCCACCCAGTACTGGGGCGGGAGTTCGGGAGTATCGCCATAACTTGTATAACGGATGCTTTTCGAAGGTTGAGGTAGATGGTTTCCGAAGTTTTCCTGGTTATGTGTTGAAGGATGGATACAGCTGGATGTAGGATTTGCTAGTTTGGGTGAGATATTGTGCTTCCCCTGTATCCCCAACACCTGATTGCATAACCGGAAAGGTTCGGGAGTTTCATAGGTGGGAATTCTAGTAGCTCTAGTTCTTCTTCCAAGGATATTGGTTTGAGATTGGGATTTCTTACCGATTATTCGTTCTTGATCCGTACCTTGTTGATTTATTTCTCTACCTTAATTCTTCGTGGCTTCGCAATTTATGGATATGTGATCAATTGAAGAGGAATGCATTCGTTCATTTTGTTCGGATGTGAAGACTATATGTTGCAATTTTCATTCCGTTGGATTCAGCTTCCATATTGTTGTCTATCTATGTGCTAATGGTGGTCAACCTCTTCAGGATGGCTCCTCCAACGCGCACGACTCCGAATCCTAATCCGCCTCCACCTCCGCCTCCTCCGGAAGCATGGCAAGCTGTGATGGCCGCTACTAATGCAAATACACAGTTGATCATGCAAATCCTTCAAGAGCGCAATCAAGGCAGTCAAGGGAATCAAGGCCATAATCAGCACCACTTTGCTACTCTAAACCAGTTCCTTGCTAATGGCCCAAAGACGTTCAGCGGTTGTGTTGAGGCTACCGACGCTGACGATTGGCTAGTGGATCTGGGCAAGCATTTTTAATGCAGCAACGTCAGGCCTGAAGATTTCGTCAAGTTCGCTTCTTTCCAGCTCAAAGATCAGGCTGCAGAGTGGTTCCAGCAGTACAAGGATTCCAGAGGTGGACGTGTTATCACTTGGGATGATTTCCGTCAAGATTTCCGCGCTCATCACATCCCTCAAAGTGTGGTTGAGAGTAAGCGTCAGGAATTCCGCAATTTGAAGCAAGGCTCTTTGTCTGTCTATGACTACAACAAGTTGTTCCAGAAGCTCGCCCGTTTTGCCAAGCAGGATGTTCCTGATGAGAAGAGCATGATCTATCAGTTCAGGGGTGGTCTTCGTGAGGAAATTCAGCTCGCTCTTGTCCTCTTTGAGCCGTTGAGATACGATGAGTTCTACAACATGGCACTGAAGCAAGAGGCTGCTCAGATGAGATGTGATGCTTCCAGGAAGCGTGCCAGAGATGTTACTCCGTCTTCCTCTACTCAAGTGGTCAAGCAGCAGAAGTATTGGCTTCCTCCTCCTCCGTTCCGTCAGCCGTATCAGCAGAAGAGTAAAGGTGGCAGTGGTTTCTCCAACCCACCCAACCCAGGCTTTCAGAACAAGTCTTCGTCTCAAGCGCCAAGATCGAGTGCTCCGTATCACCGTCCGCTTTCAGAGGTCACGTGCAACAAGTGCCAACAGAAGGGTCACTATGCCAACAAGTGTACCAACCAGAGGCGTCTTCCTCCTCCTCCTCCTGTCAGATCGGCAAGTACAGCTGTGGTCAAGCACAATCCCAAGCACGCCAAGGTCAATATGGTGAATTCAGCTCAGGCAGAGGACTCGCCAGATGTGATCATGGGTAACCTTCCTGTTAACGATGTTCCTGCAAAAGTTCTTTTTGACACAGGTGCATCGCATTGCTTCATTTCCAAACCTTTTGCATCAAAGTATGAGTGTGATTATCAGTATCTGCAAAGTTCCTTGCAAATTGTGTCACCGGGCAAGCAGATGACAGCTAACACCTGCGTCCCTGAGGTTACTATCTCATTGGGTGACTACAAGTTCCTTTCTTCCCCAATTGTTCTCGGTAACTCGGATATTGATCTTATTCTCGGAATGGATTGGCTTTCTAAGCACAAGGCACATCTTGACTGTGCTGCCAGGCAGATTCAATTGACTCATTCGTCTGAGGATGTCATTGTCTTTGCCGCTCGGGATAATTCCATCCGGTTGTTTTCTCTCAATGAGAAGGGCGAATTGGATGCCATCTCTCAAATTCCTGTCGTGTGCGAATATCAAGACGTCTTTCCAGAAGAACTTCCAGGGATGCCTCCAAACCGGCCGGTTGAATTCGTTATTGAACTTGAGCCCGGTACGGAACCTGTGTGCAAACGTCCCTACAAGCTCGGCCCCGAAGAGTTGAAGGAGCTGAAGAAACAACTCGATGAGCAAGAAAGATTGGGTCTCATTCGGCCTAGTACTTCTCCGTGGGGTTGTGGTGTTCTTTTTGTGAAGAAGAAGGATGGATCGAGTCGACTTTGTGTTGATTACCGTCCAGTAAACAAGAAGACCATCAAGAACAAATACCCACTTCCCAACATCAATGAGCTGTTTGAACAACTCAAGGGTGCTCAAGTATTCTCCAAGCTTGATCTCCGTATGGGTTATCATCAGATTCGTATTCGTGAGCAAGATATTCCCAAGACGGCGTTCAGAACAAGCTTTGGGTCATATGAATACACCGTCATGTCTTTTGGCCTCGCCAACGCTCCTCCGACGTTCTCTCGCATGATGAACTTCATCTTCAACCCCTACACCAATGAATTCGTTTTGGTCTATCTCGACGACATTCTGGTTTTCTCGAAGAACAAGGAAGATCATGCCAAGCACTTGCGTTTGGTACTTGACAACCTCAGAGAACATCAGTTCTACGCCAAGTTCTCCAAGTGTGAATTTTGGCTCGATGAGGTTCTTTATCTTGGTCATATCATCTCCGCCAAGGGCATTTCCGTGAATCCTGAGAAGGTGTCTGCAATTGTGAATTGGGAACCTCCTCAGAACGTAAAGCAACTCCGCAGTTTTCTCGGTCTCGCAAGCTATTGCAGAAGATTCGTTGAAAACTTTTCTAAGATCGCCAAGCCTCTCTCAAATCTTCTTCAGAAGCACGTCAAGTACGTTTGGTCTCCGGAGTGTGATATTGCTTTCAACTCTTTGAAAGAGAAATTGATCACTGCTCCAGTTCTGACTCCGCCTGATGAAACCAAGCCGTACGAGGTCTTTTGTGATGCCTCTCTCCAAGGTCTCGGTGCTGTACTGATGCAAGAGAAGAAAGTTGTTGCTTATACCTCTCGCCAGTTGAAACCTAATGAGAAGAACTACCCCACTCATGATCTCGAGTTGGCGGCAGTTGTGCATGCTTTGTTAACTTGGAGACATCTTCTATTGGGAAGGAAAGTGGACATTTTCACTAATCACAAGAGTCTCAAGTACATCTTCACTCAGCCTAATCTCAACCTCAGGCAGACTCGATGGGTCGAAATGATTCAAGAGTACAATCCGAGTATCGAGTATACTCCAGGCAAGGCTAATGTGATTGCTGACGCTTTGAGCAGAAAAGCATATTGCAACAGTCTGATTCTCAAGCCTTATCAACCCGAGCTTTGTGAAGCTTTCCGCAAACTTAATCTGCAAGTTGTTCCTCAAGGTTTCCTCGCCAACCTTCAAGTCTCTCCTACCTTAGAAGACCAGATTCGCCAAGCCCAACTTCTTGATGCTATGGTGAAGAAGGTGAAGATTGGTATTGCAAAGAGTCAGTCCAAGTACAAGTGCTACCGACTTGATGACAAGGACACTCTCTTCTTCGAGGATCGAATTGTTGTGCCCAAAGGTGAACTCCGTAAGGTGATCATGAACGAGGCTCACAACTCTCTCCTCTCCATCCACCCTGGTAGTACGAAGATGTATCAGGACCTCAAGCAAGCTTATTGGTGGACTCGAATGAAGCGCGAGATCGCTCAATTCGTGAACGAATGTGATGTCTGCAGAAGAGTGAAGGCAGAACACCAAAGGCCAGTTGGTCTCCTCCAACCTCTTGCCATTCCAGAATGGAAGTTTGACCACATTGAAATGGACTTCGTGACTGGGTTTCCAAAGTCCAAGCGTGGCAATGATGCTATATTTGTCGTCATCGACAAGCTCACCAAAGTGGCTCATTTTCTGCCTATCAAAGAGTCAATCACTGCAGCTCAATTGGCGGAACTCTACACCTCTCGCATTGTCTCTCTGCACGGTATTCCTCAAGTGATATCTTCAGACCGTGGCAGCATCTTTACCTCCAAGTTTTGGGATTCTTTTCAGAAAGCCATGGGCACCAACATCCGCTTCAGCACAGCTTTCCATCCTCAAACAAGCGGTCAAGTCGAGCGTGTCAACCAAATTCTCGAAGATATGCTCAGGGCTTGTGTGATCTCCTTCGGCATGAAGTGGGAGGATTGTCTTCCTTATGCTGAATTCTCATACAACAACAGCTTTCAAGCAAGTTCGGGCAAGGCCCCCTTTGAAATTCTGTATGGCAGAAAGTGCCGTACCCCTCTCAACTAGTCTGAAAACGGTGAACGTCAGCTGCTGGGTAATGACTTAATCACAGAAGCAGAAGAAATGTGCAAAGTCATTCGTGATAACTTAAAAGCAGCCCAGTCCCGCCAGAAGTGCTACTATGATAGTAAGCACCGTGATCTGGTTTTCGAGATCGGAGATCATGTTTACCTCCGCGTCTCTCCCATGAAAGGTACTCGTCGCTTCGGTATCAAAGGGAAGCTTGCCCCTAGATACGTGGGACCTTTCAAGATTGTCAGCAAGAGAGGCGACCTCGCCTATCAACTCGAGCTTCCTTCAAACTTTGCAAATGTTCATGATGTGTTCCATGTCTCTTAGCTTCGAAAGTGCTTCAAGACTCCTGACCGCACCGTCAACTTCGAGGACATTGAGCTCCAAGAAGATCTCTCTTATCGTGAGCACCCAGTTGCTATTCTTGAAGAGACTGAACGCAAGACTCGCAACAAGTCAATCAAATTTCTCAAAGTCAAGTGGTCACACCATTCCGACCGTGAAGCTACCTGGGAACGCGAGGATCACCTCCGTTCTGAATACCCGGAGTTCTTTCAGTCCTAGATCTCGGGACGAGATCTTTTCGTAGTGGTGGAGTGTTGTAACGCCCCAGATATGCTTTCCATATTTGTATCCAACTCTTGCCGTCCCCGGCGCTAAGTTATATTTATTTCTCGGGTTCGGGTCTTTGTCTCCGTGCGTTGTTTTCGTTTTCATGCATCTCATATCATGTCATCTCGTGCATTGCATTTGCATACATGTTCATCTCATGCATTCGAGCATTTTTCCCGTTGTCCGTTTTGCATTCCGGCGCTTCGTTCTCCTCCGGTGGTCATTTCTACCTTTCTTTCTTGTGTGGGGTTTAAA
>NC_057801.1:688923691-688925934 GCF_018294505.1 Triticum aestivum
GCCGCGCCCTCGCCCGAGGTCGGCCTCGCCGGGCCACCTCGCCGCCGCCTCGCCGGCCTCCCCTCCTCCACCGGCTCCGGCGAGCTCGAGCTCCGCCGCCGGCGCCGCCTCGGCTTCCGCGCCGCGATCCCGATCTGGATCCGGTCGCGTGAACAGTAAACCCTAACCCCGATTTTTTTTTGCTAAGTCCTGAAAATTTTGATCCGTGTTGCTCTGTTCGAGGTCCCGTAACTTTGCAACCGTAGCTCCGTTTTGGGCGTGTGATATATCAAAATCTTCGCCTCGACATGTGCATCATTTCGTTCCATTGCGTCATTTGCATCTGAGGTCATCTTGATACCCAAAATGCTGTTAGAAGGAGGCTTCGTGAGTTAAATTGCAGATCCGTTAGTTCATCATGCACTTTTGTCATTTTTGCTATGTTTAATTCGTGCATGATATGCCTATGCCCCTTTGGGATGTATTGTGAAGCATTTTGTCTTCTTTCCAGAGGTGCCTCCCATGCATTTTTAGGATGTGTGTGTTGTCTTGTGCAAGCTTGCGAAGAGAGGTACCTGAGATTGCAGATTTCAGGGACTTAGTGATTTTCGCTAAGTCTGGGATATTTTAGTTCATGATGCTATATGTCCAGCTTGTTTCCTAGTGATCCGTGCCTCTTTTGAGGATGATCAGTAAGGGAGTTTCAATATTTAAGTTATGCTCTATCCATCCATGTCTTTGTTGGCATTTGTGGAGTGCTCTAGGTTGACTCAGTCGAGCTCAACTTTTGCTTCATTGTTAATCTGGGCAGATCGTCAACTTGTTTGCGATTTCGCCGATGCTACCGTTAGTGTTCCATGCATGCTATGCCTTCGTTCTTGCCATGTGTAGCTAGCACTTTGTGCCTTCTTGCTGGTTATATGCTTTGCTTGCCATGACTTGCACCGTACTGAGTGCATCGAGCTCGTTTACATGCCTTCGTGAGTTAAATTTCAGCATGTCTCAGTTTTCACTAAGTCTGAAAACTGATTGTGTTCGAGCGATGTTCGTGAGCTCGGTAGAGTATTTTGTGAACCCTTTTGGCCCCAGGTCACTTTGGGTGTTTTATTAAGCTTGTTGAGTAGCTCTATGCCATGTTCTTACTTGTCATGTTCAGGTTTTCTATCATGTTGTTTTGCTGCTCCGAAGAGAGCTTCGTGATCTGAAATTTCAGACTAGTGTTAATTTCACTAAGTCTGAAATCTGTTTTGCATTTGCGTTTTAGCCATGCTTGTTTGAACCTCTTAATGGATGAATTTGCCTATGGCTCAGTGCTAGTGTTTTGTCAACCATCTTGTGTACATCACTACCATGTATTTTGTTTTCATGTTTGGTGGCTGTAGCATGTTCATTTCGTTGCATTTAGATGCCTACTTGCTGTAAATCGCAGACCGGTGTCATATCTTAAAACGCTCGCCATTTCTAAACCGTAGCTCCGATTCCTATGATCTTTATGTCGTTTTCAAGCGATTTCATCCCCTCTATCCAGTGGCACACTTGGTTTCCCAAGCTGATGCCAGGTTCATGCATTTTCTGTCATATCTTGCATTTTGCATCCCGCATCGCATCCCGCATAGCATATCGTCATTTCATCATATTGCTTGGTCTTGCCCGTGGTTGATTGTATCCTTGTTACTTGTTTGTCTTGTTGGGTAGAGCCGGGAGACGAGTTCGCTACCGAGGAGCCCGTTGAGTTTGCTTGTGAGGATCCAGTCAACTCTGACAACTGTGCAGGCAAGATGATCATACCCTCGAAATCACTACTATCTTTGCTATGCTAGTTTGCTCGCTCTTTTGCTTTGCCACTGCTGCGATGCCTACCTTTTGCTTGTCAGCCTCCCAATTGCCATGTTGAACCTCTAACCCACCATTGTCCTAGCAAACCGTTGATTGGCTATGTTACCGCTTTGCTCAGCCCTTCTTATAGCGTTGTTAGTTGCAGGCGAAGATTGGAGCCGTTCCTTGTTGGAGCATTTATTTACTTGTTGGGATATCATTATATTGCTATGTTATCTTAATGCATCTATATACTTGGTAAAGGGTGGAAGGCTCGGCCTCTCGCCTAGTGTTTTGTTCCACTCTTGCCGCCCTAGTTTTCCGTCATATCGGTGTTATGTTCCCGAATTGTTGCGTCCCTTACGCGGTTGGGTTATAATGGGAACCCCTTGATAGTTCGCCTTGATTAAAGCTTTTCCAGCAATGCCCAACATTGGTTTTACCATTTG
>NC_057801.1:688925944-688926922 GCF_018294505.1 Triticum aestivum
GAGTTCGCTACCGAGGAGCCCGTTGAGTTTGCTTGTGAGGATCCAGTCAACTCTGACAACTGTGCAGGCAAGATGATCATACCCTCGAAATCACTACTATCTTTGCTATGCTAGTTTGCTCGCTCTTTTGCTTTGCCACTGCTACGATGCCTACCTTTTGCTTGTCAGCCTCCCAATTGTCATGTTGAACCTCTAACCCATCTTTGTCCTAGCAAACCGTTGATTGGCTATGTTACCGCTTTGCTCAGCCCTTCTTATAGCGTTGTTAGCTGCAGGTGAAGATTGGAGCCGTTCCTCGTGGGAACATTTATTTACTTGTTGGGATATCATTATATTGCTATGTTATCTTAATGCATCTATATACTTGGTAAAGGGTGGAAGGCTCGGCCTCTCGCCTAGTGTTTTGTTCCACTCTTGCCGCCCTAGTTTCCGTCATATCGGTGTTATGTTCCCGGATTGTGCGTCCCTTACGCGGTTGGGTTATAATGGGAACCCCTTGATAGTTCGCCTTGATTAAAGCTTTTCCAGCAATGCCCAACATTGGTTTTACCATTTGCCACCTAGCCTCTTTTTCCTTGGGTTTCCGGAGCCCGAGGGTCATCTTATTTTACCCCCCCCCCCGGGCCAGTGCTCCTCTGAGTGTTGGTCCACCTGTCAGCTACCGGTGGCTACCAGGGGCAACTCTGGGCTGGCCTACCCGTACCTAAGACAATCTGAGTGTGCCCTGAGAAAGAGATATGTGCAGCTCCTATCGGGATTTGTCGGCACATTCGGGCGGTGTTGCTGGTCTTGTTTTAACCTGTCGAAGTGTCTTGAGTTACCGAGATACCGAGTCTGATCGGAACGTCTTGGGAGGAGGTCTATTCCTTCGTTGACCGTGAGAGCTTGTCATGGGCTAAGTTGGGACTCCCCTGCAGGGATTGATCTTTCGAAAGCCGTGCCCGCGGTTATGGGCGGATGGGAATTTGTTAATGTCCG
>NC_057801.1:688926932-689024500 GCF_018294505.1 Triticum aestivum
CCCCCCCGGGCCAGTGCTCCTCTGAGTGTTGGTCCAAACTAGAGCCCTGTGCAGCGCCCCCTCGGGGAAACTCGAGGTTTGGTTTTAGTTGTACGGAGCGCTCATCTGAGTGTGCCCTGAGAAAGAGATATGTGCAGCTCCTATCGGGATTTGTCGGCACATTCGGGCGGTGTTGCTGGACTTGTTTTAACCTGTCGAATCATCTTGTTGTACCGAGATACCGAGTCTGATCGGTGTGTCTTGGGTGGAGGTCTATTCCTTCGTTGACCGTGAGAGCTTGTTATGGGCTAAGTTGGGACCCCCCTGCAGGGTTTGATCTTTCGAAAGCCGTGCCCGCGGTTATGGGCGGATGGGAATTTGTTAATGTGCGGTTGTAGATCACTTGAACTAAACTTAATTAAAATGAATCAACCGTGTGTGTTACCGTGATGGCCCCTTCTCGGCGGAGTCCGGGAAGTGGACACGGTGTTGGAGTTATGCTTGCGCAGGATGTTCCTTTAGCTTCTCGCTCGTGCTTCGCCTTCTCTTCTCGCTCTCTTTTGCGTATAAGTTAGCCACCACATATGCTAGTCGCTTGCTGCAGCTCCACATATATTTGCCTTGTCCATTCCTATGAGCTTAAATAGTCTTGATCGCGTGTGTGTGAGATTGCTGAGTCCCTGTGGCTCACAGATACTACAACTCCAGATGCAGGTCCAGGTGTTTCTGCTCCAGTTGACGATTACGAGCTTCAGTGGGAGTTCGACGAGGACTCTCAGCGATACTATGTTTCCTTTCCCGATGATCAGTAGTGGTGCCTAGTTGGGGTTATCGATTCAGGACCTTGTCGCATGTTGGGGGTCTTTTCTATTTTGGCGCCGTAGTCGGGCCATGAGTGCTTGTTTGATGGATGTTATTTATGTACTCTGATGTGACGTGGCGAGTGTAAGCCAACTATGTTATCTCCCCCTTTTATTATATATTACATGGGATGTTGTAATGATTGCCTGACTTGCGACATTGCTTTCAATGCGGTTATGCCTCTAAGTCGTGCCTCGACACGTGGGAGCTATAGCCGCATCGAGGGCGTTACATGAGCGCCCCTCCCACCCAATCTCACGTAACCTGGAGAGGTGGGGGCGCCACCCCTAGGGCAGCCGCCCCTCCCAGCTTGGGGGGCAACTTTCCTAGGGGTGGGGGCGCCCAAACCCATCTAGGGTTTCCCCTGTGGCCGCCGCCCCTCCCCTAGGGAACCCTAGGGCGCCTCCTCCTCCCTTCCCCCTATATATAGTGAGGGGGTGGGAGGGCTGAAGCACACTTCCATTGGCGCTGCCCCTCCCTCCTCCAACTCTTCCTCCTCCTCCGTAGTGCTTGGCGAAGCCCTACAGGAATACCACGAGCTCCACCACCACCAAGCTGTCGAGTTGTCGGAGTTCTCCCTCAACTTCTCCTCTCCCCTTGATGGATCAAGAAGGAGGAGACGTCCCCGGTCTGTACGTGTGTTGAACGCGGAGGCACCGTCCGTTCGGTGCTAGATCGGATCTTCCGCGATTTGAATCGCCGCGAGTACGATTCCATCATCCGCGTTCTTGTAACGCTTCTGCTTAGCGATCTTCAAAGGTATGAAGATGCACATCCTCTCCCTCTCTCATTACTAGAATCTCCTAGATTGATCTTCGTGATACGTAGGAAAATTTTGAATTATTGCTACGTTCCCCAACATTTCCTTAGGGCATCGATAGTGCGCTTTGCTTTCACTGGATCTACCTTCTCCTCCGAGTGGATGTCTCTTTGCTTTCAACCCTTCAAAGAAGTCCTTCACTTCGTCTGAATGATCTTCGCGTTTTCCTCCTCGGTCCTCTCGTACGGTAACTTCTCTAGAGGCTTGAGAGATGGACCGTATCTGTATTGCCTCCCGCCTCTGGCTGTACTTCTAGACGCCGAAGCAGACGGAGCGGCTGTGGCTGTCTTCTTTTGTGCTTGCTTATGAGGCGGAGAAGGACTACGACGCGCCGGAATAGCCGGGGCGGCGGCGGGTCTCTTCTGCCCTTGCTGGCGATGCGGAGAAGGAGGAGGCAGCTGGCTGCTCGGGCGCGCCGGTGCAAGCGGAGAAGGAGGCGGAGTGCCGCCACGTGCGGGAGAAGGAGGCTGAGTGCCCTGATCACTCGCCGGAGGAGGTGGAGGAGGAGGCGGAGTGCCCTGACTTGCCGGATGAGGAGGAGGAGGCGGAGGCGTCCAGTTCGGAAGGTTGATGAGCTCCTTCCTCCATGGGCATGGAGTCTTCAGAGAAGAACCCAGCCGAATCTCCCCTTCACCCGTAGGGTTGTCAAGCTCAAGGTCCTCAAATCCGTCTGTTATTTGATCCACCATCACCCTAGCATATCCTTTTGGAATCGGCTGGCCGTGGTAGGTTGAGCCAGGTTCATTAGGTATAACAAAGCCAACAACCGCCTTGACTTTCAATGTCATCCATCGCGTCATAAGGTGGCAATGTTGAGACTCTGTGATAGCATCCACGGGGTAGCCCGTGAAGACAGGCTCCAGTTGCTGAGTCTGCTCGGTGGAACCCACGCTGCTTCTCCACTGAGATGGCGGGGTAGCTTCAGGGGAAGCTTCGGCATGTCGTTTGCTGCGATCTGCTTCTCGTTCCTCTAGCCCTTGTACCCTTTCGTGCAGCGCCTGCAGTTGGCTATGCTCCACTTTCTTCTTCCTCTCATGTGTTTTGTAACCCCCTGCGTCCGGAATCCCAGCCTTCCACGAATGGGAGCCTGGCGTGCCTCGTGTCCGTACAGGGTTCTCAGGATTCCCGAGGGCCATTGTGAGCTCATCCTTCTCTCTGTCTGGAACGAACGTCCCTTCCTGTGCTGCGGCGATATAGTGCCGAAGCTTCCTGATGGGTATTCGCAGTTGCTCATCCGTCCAAACGCAGTTCCCTGATACAGGGTCAAAGGTTCCACCAACCCCGAAGAACCAAGTCCGGCAACTGTCTGGCCATCTCAATGTCTCCGGTTCGACCCCTTTAGCAATCAGGTCATTCTCAGCCTTGTCCCACAAAGGTCGGGCTTTGAGGTAACCACCTGACCCCGTGCGATGGTGATGCTTCTTCTTCGCAGCATTAATCTTGTTTGTCGCTGACATCTTCTTACTCTTTTCCGATGTCTTGTGGGCCACAAATGCGGGCCATTGATCTCTGATCTTCTCAAACCGGCCGGTGAATTCTGGTGTCTCTTCTTTGTCGACAAACGATTTTAGGCCATTCTTCCACCTCCTGAATAGTTCTGCCATCTTCTTAAGAGCATGAGACTTGATCAATTCCTCTTTAACTGGCTTCTCTGGATCCTCCTCTGGCGGTAGGGTGAAATTTGCCTTAAGCGTTGTCCAAAGATCTTCTTTCTACATATCGGAGACATAAGACACCTCAGGGTCTTCCTTCTTTGGCTTTAACCATTGCTGGATATTGATCGGGATCTTGTCCCTAACAAGAACCCCGCACTGAGCACGAAATGCATCCCTTGTCCGGATGGGTTCAATCGGCTTGCCATCGCGCGCGATTGCTGTGATCTCAAACCTTTCATCCGAGCGCAACTTTTTCTTTGGGCCTCGTTTCTTTACCGAAGTTGAGCTCGATCCGGAGGGCTAGAGAAAAAAGAAGAAAGATGAGAGTTAATTAATATGTGCACATATGAAAACAATGAATGCATCAATTAACTAGTCAGCACGGGCTTAACTAATATATATATATATATATATATATATATATATATATATACTTGGCCGGACTCGGTTCGGTCACCGGAACAGTCAGCACGGTCTCCTTCTTGTACCTCCATTGGGTCACCAGAGCCATCATGAACATAGCCCTCTTCTTGTATCGGCATTAATGGATCACCGTTCTTGTACCGGCATTAATGGATCACCGGAGCCATCATGAACATAGCCCTCTTCTTCACCCGGTCATTCCTGACCATCGGTGTCGTAGAGAAACGAAGCAACGACATCACTTCCTTGTGCGATTATCTCCCCCAACATCGCTTCTGTTGCTTCGTCTCGGGAGTGATCCATAGTTTTTGCAAATATTTACAACATGTCAATTATTATTCAAACATGGTACAGATGGATATATATTAGTGGCAAACATAGAACTAGCTAGCTAATCACAATAAAGAATCATGTTAGTGGCCTCGACGCTGCTTCTCTAGGGTTTGGGGTGGCCTAGACAACACTTCAAGGGTTTGGTGTGGCCTCGACACAATGCTTCAAGGGTTTGGGGTGGCCTCGACGACAATGCTCTTTTAACTTGGTAAATTTGGGTGGCCTTGAGAGAGTTTGTCGGGTAGGGGTGCGGCGAGAGGGGGTAGGAGACCAACATCGTTTTTTCTCTAGGGTTTGGGTGTCCTCGAGAGTTTTGGTCGAGCGAGAGGGCCGAGGGGGGTGCTCCCGTGGTATAAGTTATCACGGTCGAGAGTGGGTATATATATCGACCGCCCCTCATTTCGAAGTTATCCGGGAGGGGGTTATATCGACAACGACGCGACATACATATACATGGGAAAATAATGTTATCGGCGAGGGGGTATATCGGTACCCCCCCCCCTCGTGTTGAAGTTCTCAGGAGGGGGTATATCGACAACGACATACCCGATAATAAATAAGCAGACAAAAGAAGAAATAAAAAGAGGAGAAGAAGAAAGGAATAGAAGAGAAGCAATAGAAGAAAAAAAAGAAGAAAAAAAAGGAGAAGAAGAAAGGAAGAGGAGAAAGAAGAAGAAAATAGATTTTTTTCTATTTTTTTCTTCTTTCTCCTCTATTCCTTTCTTCTTCTCCTCTTCTTTTTCTTCTATTTTCCTATTCTTATTTATTTCCCCACTTCTTCCTCTCCTCTTCTTCTCCTTTCTTCCTCTTCATATTTTCCTTTTTCTCCTCTCATTCTTTTTCTTCTTCTTCCTTTCCTAGCTAGATATTTAAAAAATTTCTAAAACTTAAACTAACCTAAAATGTACTAAATCTAACTTTTGCATATATGAACATATATACACAAAGAACATACAAACATATATACATTTTTATAAAAAAGCAAAAACATCATATTCTATAAAAAAACCATATACATATAATCTAAAAAAACATCATATTCTACAAAAAAATCATCATATATATGAACAAAAACAATTATCACATATATTAAAAAAAGGGGAGGGCGCCGCCGGACCAAGGTGAGGAGGGGCAGGGGCGCGGGGTCGGGGCAGGGCGGCGACGGCGACGGCGTCGGGGCAGGGCCGGGGCGGCACGCGTCGGGGCAGGGCCGGGGCGGCACGCGTCCGGGCAAGGCGACGAGCGGCGACGGCGTCGGGCGAGGGACCGGGCGACGGCGTCGGGGCGGGGCCGCGACCGGCAACGGCATCGGGCGAGGGCGCGGGCGACGGCATCGGGGCAGGGCTCGGCGGCGACGCCGACGAGGAGCAGCGTGGGGGCGTCGGGGCGAAGAAGAAGAGTGATTTTTTGCAGAAACTGCTAAGTGTTGCTTATATAGCAAAGCCTTTAGTCCCAGTTGGTGGCACAAACCGGGACTAATGCCCCCCTTTAGTCCCAGTTGGTGTCACCAACCGGGACCAAAGGTCTCTTTTCAGCAGCCCAAAGGGCGGGAAGCGGCGGCCTTTGGTCCCGGTTGGTGGCACCAACCGGGACTAAAGGGTGGGCATTGGTACCGGTTGGTGCCACGAACCAGTATCAATGCCCCCCCTTTAGTCCCGTTTGGTGGCACCAACCGGGACCAAAGGTCGTGTGCTGGCACGGTACGACACGAAAGTTTAGTCCCACCTCGCTAGCTGAGAGGGGCGCGCAGTGGTTTATAAGCCTCACTGCCGCACCCCTCTCGAGCTCCTCTCCACTGCAGGCTTACGGGCCTACTTGCTACTGCTTTGCCTGATGGGCCTTCTGGGCCTACTGCGGGCCTGAATCCTGGCCCATGGATGGGTTTCTAGTCGTATTCAGGCCGTGGTGGCCCAGTTGGTGGCAATTTTTTTATATTTTCCTAGTTTTTTTCTTTTCTTTTTTGCTTTATTTATTTTGTTTTGTTTCTACTTACAACAAAATACTTATTTATTTTATTTTATTTTGTTTATAATTACTTATTAATTTTATTTTATGATAATTCTTTTTGCTATTAAAGTTTCTAACAAAAAAAAGTTCTTTATGAAAATTCTTTTTGCTATTAATGATTTTGAACAGAAAATACTTTGATAATTTTAGTTGCATGAATTTTATATAATCTTAGTTTCAATAATACTAGAAGTTGCTTATAATGTTTTGAACAGAAAATACTTTGATAATTTTAGTTTCATAAATTTTATTTATGTTATTAAAGTTTTTTTTGTTTCTACTTATCTATTTTATTAAAGTTTATATTATTTTGTTTCAAATTACTTATTTATTTTATTTTATTTTGTTTTGACCATGAAATTGAAAAGCATTTGAAGTGAACTCTGAAAAGGTTCCAAGTTGGCATGGTATCATCATTTCACCCACATAGCATGTGCAAGAAAGTAGAGAGGCTTACGGCAAAAACTGGATGCACTTCGTGTACAAAACAGACAATCTCCTTCGAAGTATCAGGGTTTCATACGGAAACTCGTCTGTTACAAAGGGATTTCAATTTTTTTGAACTTATTTGAACCCCCTTGTTTTTATGTGTTCAAAATGCACCATTCAAAGCCACATCATCAATTTACAACCCTTTCTGACTTCATTTGTTATTTTTCATGCATTTAGTGATTATTTTGAGCTATAAGACCATGAAATTGAAAAGCATTTGAAATGAACTCTGAAAAGGTTCCAAGTTGGCATGGTATCATCATTTCACCCACATATCATGTGCAAGAAAGTAGAGAGGCTTACGGCAAAAACTGGATGCACTTCGTGTACAAAACAGACAATCTCTTTCGAAGTATCAGGGTTTCATACGGAAACTCGTCTGTTACAAAGGGATTTCATTTTTTTGAACTTATTTGAACCCCCTTGTTTTTCTGTGTTCAAAATGCACCATTCAAAGCCACATCATCAATTTACAATCCTTTCTGACTTCATTTGTTATTTTTCATGCATTTACTCATTATTTTGAGCTATAAGACCATGAAATTGAAAAGCATTTGAAATGAACTCTGGAAAGGTTCCAAGATGGCATGGTATCATCATTTCACCCACATAACATGTGCAAGAAAGTAAAGAGGCTTTCAGCAAAAACTTGATGCACTTCGTGTACAAAACAGACAATCTCCTTCGAAGTATTAGGGTTTCATACGTAAACTCGTATGTTACAAAGGGATTTCAATTTTTTTAAACTTATTTGAACCCACTTGTTTTTTTGTGTTCAAAATGCACCATTCAAAGCCACATCATCAATTTACAACCCTTTCCGACTTCATTTGTTATTTTTCATGCATTTACTGATTATTTTGAGCTATAAGACCATGAAATTGGAAAGCATTTGAAATGAACTCTGAAAAGGTTCCAAATTGGCATGGTATCATCATTTCACCCACATAGCATGTACAAGAAAGTAGAGAGGCTTACGGCAAACACTGGATGCACTTCGTGTACAAAACAGACAATCTCCTTCGAAGTATCAGGGTTTCATACGGAAACTCGTCTGTTACAAAGGGATTTCAATTTTTTTTGAACTTATTTGAACCCCCTTGTTTTTCTGTGTTCAAAATGCACCATTCAAAGCCACATCATCAATTTACAACCCTTTCTGACTTCATTTGTTATTTTTCATGCATTTACTGATTATTTTGAGATATAAGACCATGAAATTGAAAAGCATTTGAAATGAACTCTGAAAAGTTTCCAAGTTGGTATGGTATCATCATTTCACCCACATAGCATGTGCAAGAAAGTAGAGAGGCTTACGGCAAAAACTGGATGCACTTCGTGTACAAAATAGACAATCTCTTTCGAAGTATGAGGGTTTCATACGGAAACTCGTCTGTTACAAAGGGATTTCAATTTTTTTTGAACTTATTTGAACTCCCTTGTTTTTCTGTGTTCAAAATGCACCATTCAAAGTTGTAAGACCATGAAGTTGAAAAGCATTTGAAATGAACTCTGAAACCAAAGTACATACATAGTTCTCCATAGCATTAAAACCAAAGTACATACATAGTTCTTATTGAACAACATATAGCTCTCCAGAGCATCTAATTAAACCATACATTGAAATTATGTAAAAAAATTCAATGCAAAAACAAATGCGATCATAACCGCAACCAAGGTAACAATTGATCCAACTGCATAATGATACCAAGCCTCGGTATAAATGGCATATTTTCTAATCTTTTTAATCTTCAACCGCATTGCATCCATCTTGATCTTGTGATCATCGACGACATCCGCAACATGCAACTCCAATATCATCTTCTCCTCCTCAATTTTTCTTATTTTTTCCTTCAAGTAATTGTTTTCTTCTTCAACTAAATTTAACCTCTCGACAATAGGGTCGGTTGGTATTTCCGGTTCAACAACCTCCTAGATAAATAAAATCTATGTCACATTGGTCGGCATAATTTTCATAAACAATAAATGAACCAAATAGTTATGAAAATATAATATATACCACATCTGAATCATAGACATGACGAGGGCCGACGGGGGCGGATACCAAAACCATCGCACTATATAATAACAAGGAATAATAAAAGTAAGAAAATTAGACAAGTATATATCTGAAGTCGGAATTTTTTTTTCTTTCAGAAAGAAGATAAGAACAAGAGGCTCACCACGGTGGTGCCGGCGACGAGATCGGCGCGGGCGATCGATGGCGGTGAAGACGGGGCGGGGACGGGGCGTGACGGACCGCTAAATCTAGACAAATCTCGTTGAAAATGGAGCTCGGAGATCGAGTTTCGAGAGGAGAAAGCTTAACTAGTGTGGCTCGGGCATTTCATCGAACACCTCATGTGCATAGGAGGTGAACTAGAGCACCCAAATGTCCTCCCCTCACCGGCTTGACAAAAAGAGAGCACTGTGGAGTGCTCTGCCGCGGCGGTGGGTATATGTAGGCAAGTTATTTGTCCCGGTTCGTGGCATGAACCGGGACTAAAGCCAACCCTTCTGTCCCGGTTCAAGCCACGAATCGGGACAAATGGTTGTGGGCCTGCAGCGAGGACCATTGGTCCCGGTTCGTGGCTTAAACCGGGACAAATGGTTCCACACGAACCGGGACCAATGCCCACGAGGCCCCGGCCGCCCCCCTGGGCTCACGAACCGGGTCTAATACCCCCCATTGGTCCCGGTCCTTGAAGAACCGGGACTAATGGGCTGGCGAGGGCCGAACGGTAGCCCTGTTTTCTACTAGTGAAGTAGTAAACAGGTTGCTAGTACGAGGAAATATCATTAATTCTTTCCTCAATTACTGTTGGTGGCCTTGTATAGATGCAAAACGTATATTTCATAATGGCCTTGTATAAGTAAATGGAGGGAGTATATGGATAAAAAGAGATGTATTTAGAATTAAAATACATCTAGATACATCCACTTTTATTTATTTTGATGACAAGTATTTTCGGACGGAGGGAGTACTCGTAAGTCGTTTCGTTCATTTTGATAGATAGAACAAGATGAAAATGAAGGGAGTGGTGATTCTAAAACTAGATGATTCCGCGCGCGTTGCGCGGGAACCAACTTACAAATTGATGTAAAAATTGTATTTATTGTACCTTGATTTTTTTTGTTTACCTTGGAAACTCATTAGCTATTAACTTATTTCATGGAAGTACTAAAAATGGACTCAATTTAACACGGTAGTGATAATTTTTGTATTTATCAGGAAGTACAATGCTTGTTGCCAAACAGATAATTTGCAAATAGCGCAAAAATGTGAACAAAGTTGCATTACTTCCATGTAAAGAAACTTCACTCGTTCACAATCTATTGTGTTTGGATAATGGAATAGATATATGACACTCATTCATCCTCGACATAACATGATTTCAGCTCATCAATTTATACTTCACGAAGAGGACACATCATGTATTTACAAAAAATTGAGTGAAAGCGAGTGGGTCGATTTAAAAGTCAATCGAATCTGGACTTGATTTCTTCCAACTTTGCTTGTTTATTGGACATAATCCTCCGTTGCTTCACATTGTTAGCTTTCATTGGAAGTTGAAAATCCTTGTTACATGGCTCTCATTATAGGGGCTTGAACATTGGGCCAATGCGACAGTAGTTTATCGGGTAGCATCATAGGAAACATATGCTAATATACACCAAACAAAAAGAGTACATGTAAGGTATGAAATGTTCTTGCTATAAACGTAGCCACAATTAAATCCTGAGAACGAAATTATATAAGAATACAAACTTAACAAATGAGGATTTGCTAACCATCAATGAATATAGAGCCAAACCCCTAAAAGACTATTGAGCCGAAAAAAGGTTACTACTAAGAGGGCTTTCAAATAATCGTAGCAGTACCAGGTGGTGTCAGGAGGTATAAAAAGCGTATTCTCTGGTGCACAACAAAGTAAAAGAACATACGCATATTGCACCAACAATTTTATCCAACTTGAAAAATATAAAATGTTAATGTCGTACTACTATTCATAAGGAATCAACCTGAGCATATGACTAATATTAGTTTAAGATTTTAATGATGCCACAAATTTAAGAATCCTACCGACTTCTTCCTAGGGTCTGAGCAGCGTAGTTAATAGGTTTCTCAACTCAAAAGCATGTGCTAAGAAAAAAATACTGGAAGAAAATTGCAAAAAGTAACAGAGAGAGAATGATGAAAGGTTAATGGAAATAGATGAACATTTAACACACTTATTGCTTAATCTGAATAAAATCTTTTACATTGCTAGCGTAGACCCCCTGGCTGCAACTCTAGAGAAGCAATGGGGCGGCTGCAACTGCTGCATGGACAAGGAAGATTTGTAAGCAAGGAAGGGGAATATAACATGAGATAAATAAATACAGCGTGAGTGATGGCGGAAACCTATTCCGTGAACAGCAGGAGGAGTCATGATTACACATCCGCATGACAAACCAAGAATGAAACCAATCAATTCTGATGCATACGAAGAAAACAACCAAGCATGTAAAGAAACTTCTCGTGTATAGCATAGCAAAGCAGAATTGTCACATTAAAATAATAACCAAGGAAAAAACCTTACCAGTCCTGTGATATGTTAGATGATACCCAAGCACACTTGACCTGAAAACATGACAACAGCGTGATTTCGAAGGAAGATGTATGTGCAGAGCAGAGGTCCTTTGGTGATCATGTGGTGTGATGAGATCTTCCGTCGCTTCCGTGGGAAACAACGCCATTGATCTCCCTTCAGAGCCGTGAGCAGCGACA
Organism: Triticum aestivum; assembly: GCF_018294505.1. Lineage (NCBI taxonomy): Eukaryota > Viridiplantae > Streptophyta > Magnoliopsida > Poales > Poaceae > Triticum > Triticum aestivum. Next base: position 688,938,274 of record NC_057801.1, read on the forward strand.
TCGGTGATTTCTCTTCGCCGAGTGCAGAAAGGCGCCATGAACAGCTAGCACTCTCTGCTTTGGCCGCAAGCCATCCCTAATCTAGTGTTTTCTACAAGCCGGCGGCGGCACATCTTGTATTTGCTCAGCCTGTGATCTAATACAATGTCCAACCAATGCGTCCTGATTGTCTTATATAGGCGGTAGCCATGGGGCCATCAGAACAGCTCAGCGAGAACGGGGACCGGGCGAGGTGGAAGTAATGAGGGGTGATTGAATACTTAGGGCATGTACAATGGTTCTATCTTAAGAGTGTCACGTAGGATAAATGATGAGGTGGAGGAGAGAGAAATCATAAGAGAAGGCTTGTCTTATCTTATTTAAGAGAAGACAAGAGATGATCTCTTAGCATAATATGTCTCACCACGTTTTTAGGAACAACTAATAATTGAAGATAAGGCTAAGAGATGACCCATTGTAGACATGTTTTTTGTCATCTCTAATTTACATGTAAAACTTAAGATAAGATTATCTTATCAATCATTGTACATGCCCTTACATTTCATGTGCATTCTTGGCCGGGAGAGCATGCGGCGCGGCGGCGGAAGCGAAAGTGGCAGCGAGGAAGATGAATCGTGAAAAACCTAGTGCGATATAGGAGTAGTTACATGGGCTATCATTTATTTTCTTGAGGTTCAGTCCGTCGGTCGTAGCTAACACACATGGGCCTCCAACCCAAAGAACCAAAGGCCACATATATTGGTTGGGTGTTAGCCCGTTCGGGTGCAGAAGTTGTAGTCTTCGGCCGACCCAGGTCAGAGAAATCTAACCGGGCAAGTGATGACGTGGGAACGGTTTTTACTGAGATGACATGGTTGATGACGTGGATAGGCTGCATGTTTAGATAAATAGATTAGTGGGGATGGATCTCTTAGGTATATAGGATACAATTTGCCTTCGTAAAAGGTAGATATATAATGGAGGGAGTGGTGATTCTACATGAAGCCCTGAATACCTTTCACACAAAAAAAATGCATTAATCTTTAAAGTGGACTTTGAAAAGGCATATGACAAGATAAAATGGCCTTTTGTGATTCAGATGCTCAGTCTCAAAGGATTCTCTGATAAATGGTGTGATTGGGTGATGGAAACAATGAGGGAGGGGCATGTAGGGGTTAGAGTGAATGACAGAATTGGTCCATATTTTAAAACATTTAAAGGGTTGAGACAAGGGGATGTAGACTTGCTATGTCACCTCTTTTGTTTGACCTGGCTGTAGACGCTCTTGCTATTCTTATGAGCAATGCACTAGACCATGATCTGGTGAAGGGGGTCTTGTGAGATGAGAATATCAAAGGGGTTAACATGTTACAATATGTAGATGACAAAATCTTTCTAATTGATAGGAAATATGGGGGGGGGGGGAGGAGGAATGCTTATCAAGGGCCTCTAGGAGGCCTGGAGACTCTCAGTTTTCGGCTAGTCTGATGGAGATTAAAGATATTTTCTACAGATTTGTGAAAAAGAAGGTGGGAAATGGGGAAAATACTAGATTTTGGGAAGACGTATGGGTATATGAGAAAACATTGAAAGAAGCTTACCCTAGATTATATGATATTTATTTTGATCATAACATAACTGTAGTTGAAGCTATACCGAGGGGATGGCGTAGGTTCAGGTTTAGAATAACTTGACGTGGGCAAACCTTAGGTTTGTGGAACAACTTGAAAAGTAGATGTGAAGAGATGGAAATGAGAGGAGGTAAGGATGAAGTAATCTGGACTCTCACTGCTGACCACAAATTTTCTGTAGGATCCTTATATATAAAATTGATTGCATCTGACCTGAGGTTCCCACAGAAATTCCTGTGGAAAGCCAAAGTCCCAAATCAAAATCTTTCTGTGGCTAGTAAACAGAAAATGGATATTAACCAGAGATTCATTACTCAAAAGAGGGTGGAAGGGGGGAAATTATGTATTTTGTGGAAAACATGAATCAGTGGATCATCTATTCTTCAACTGCTTGGTGGCCTCATTATTATGGGGACTGGTTAAATGTGTTGTGGGTCTTAGAGCAACCCCTTCATCAATCAGGGACTGCCTTGGGGGTGGTTAGATAGATTTAAAAAAGATGACAAAAAATTAGTCATGGTTGAGGTTTCTGCTCTGCTTTGGGATATTTGGAGATGTAGGAATGAGATTATTTTTGAAAATAAAAGGGTGAATGATCCTATTGTTCTGATCAAGCTAATGAATCATTGGATTGTGGACTGGTCTATTTTGCAGACAGAGGAGCCACAAAAATAAGTGCTGGAGTTGGGAGTAAAACTACTAGAGCGAGTAGCAAGTGAAGTGTATGCAACATTTCAAGGGTGGAGGATCAACGCTGCGAGACTGGAAAGATGAAGAAATCCTGCTACCAGATGATGTGCTGCTAGTTCCTTTACTCTGCTTCTTCCATGCTTTAGTAGTTTTCATCTTTTGGGGATATGTATGATTTGCAGAATTCAGTTTGTGCTTTGCCCGGTAATGGAGAATATTATGATCGTGGTAGTAATGCTCCTTCCTTCCTGGTTTGAACGTCCCTCGATGGGGTCGAGCTGGGGGGAGGGGGGGGGGGGGGGGTGTATCCGGTGCACCAAGGCAATTGGTGCTACCGGTTCACCGGACCCCATTGGACATCCAAAAATATTCCAAAAAATTCGGAAATAATTTTGTGTATCGACACAACATCAATGTATGTTGTCGCAAAAATTCAAAACAACGATGAAGATACAAAAATGACAAATTTGACGGCAATGTGTGAATGGGCCAAAACTGAAGCCCAACTTGTGTCATGTACTATTCAGTGTCAAATTTGTTATTTTTGTATCTCGAGCAATGTTTCGAATATTGATTTAAAATTTTGTAACAATGTAAATTGATGTCGTGTCAATGCACTAATTTTTTTCTGATTTTTTTCGAACATTTTTTAATGGGCAACGGATGACCGGTGCACCGGTAGCACAAATTGCCCCGGCGCACCGGATACACCCCCGGAAGGGGGGGGGGGGGCGGTGGTCACGGTAGTTTGTTTCTCTTTTGCTGAACTGTATCCTAGTTTGTCTAGGCTGGATGCTTGGGTTTTCATTAATGAAAATCGAAAGGGGTGAAGCCCTTCTTTTATTAAAAAAAAGATGAAAATGAAATCCGTCGCCGCCTCGGCAGCACAGGTTAATCAGGCGATGTATAGCGGGCTCCGGCCCTTCCCGTCGACCTGAGCGCGATCGTCGTCGCGGGCGGAAGTTGATCGGCCGGCGCGCGCGTGCTCCCATGACTGCTCGATCGTTGGTCACGGTGACGGGATGAGTGTTTGGGCCGTTGAGGCGCATTAACGGATCGAAATCGAGCCCGCACGCACGCGCCGCGTGCTCTGCCGGGGCGGCGTGGTGACGTGACGGGGAGATCGCGCGCGGCAGCACACAGCAGGGCCTCGTGGCCGACGCCGGCCGGGGCCGGGGCCGCCTCCGACAGCGGCGCAGAAGCGTTCGCATTTAACGCCCGGCGCAGGAGGGGATGGGGGATATCGAGGCGGCAGCGAAAATCTCTCTCCTCTCCGCGATGTGCTGCTGCTGCCACCGTCGTACCGTCGTCGCCATCATTGCCTCGCCTGCCGTTTCGCCCCCTGCCCGAGCCATCATTGCGTGACGCGCTACTACTACATGCCTGCCCCGGTCGATCAATCGATCGGGCCGGCCGGCCCCAACCATTCTCATCGTCACTGTGGCAGTGCATGCATGGCATGGCACCGTGCAATCCTCGCTTCCAAAGCATCATTGTCGAGTACGTACTTACGTTAAGCATCCCTACAGCACCTACGTACACTGGGTTTACGTGTTAATCGTTGGTCCACATGGATTCAATCAGTAATCTAATGGTGGCATGGCAAGTCAGATAAAATGAAGAGCCAAAAAATGGCACTGTAGGTAGCGTGCGCGGGAGACCAGCTACGTGTCGCTAGGGCCAGAGGAACGCGACTGTGCGTGCGACTGTGCTGGTATATGTGCCTGTACGTATACGTGCAGCCATGAATGCAGGGAGATGCGCAATGAATGTCTCCTGCAGAACGAACGACATTTCTGGGAGGCCTGACGACCCGACGCTGCCATCTCTCTCTCCCCGGTGCTGCTAGGGGTCCTGCAACATGCATTCTGCCTCATCGAACGGCCACATCCCAAAATTCAGAGGGCTGCGTCCGGAGAGAGAGAGAGAGAGAGAGAGAGAGAGAGAGAGAGAGAGAGAGAGAGAGAGAGAGAGAGAGAGAGAGAGAGAGAGAGAGAGAGAGAGAGAGAGAGAGAGAGAGAAGGAAACAACAGTGGGACGATGAGGGATGATCAAAAGCGAATGCCATGCACACTCGGACTGGCATCGGTCAACGGAGCATACAGTGGTGTAATCAGCTGCATGACTCAAGCGAGCGCCAGCTTTGTAGCGTGTGGCATGGCCTCCACTGCTCACTGCACCTGCATACCACGACGCGCGATCGCGCCAGCCATGCCATTGCCATGGAGCACACTGCACACACCAAGGCTAGTTCGCTGTTTTGCATGACCATAACTGTAGCTATCTGCATCTAGGCTCACTAGCGCGGCGTTGGCGGTTGGAGTAATTACCAGCTGCATGCACATGCATGCTAGTAAAACATCTTCCCAAATAAACCTACCGGTTAGGAGTAGCCATCTGAGCTCAGTACCATGATCTTCTCAGGGATTCACCGCGAGAAAAGATCGCCATCCACACTGACCACTGCCCCGTCTCACGATGTGACCTCTCCAGGCGTCCATTGACCTCACATCACATCACCTCACAGCCTAGGGATCGGGTGTAGGCTGCGAAAATCTTCTCCCATGGATCTCTTCAGAGAGAGAGAGGGAGAGGGGGGCCAGAGGGTGCAGCGGCCGGCCTTTAGTTACTCCCACACAGCCCTACAAAGCTACCCTACGAGTAGCGCTTCCTCTTCCCCGGCCACGCGCGCGCAGTTTGCCTCCGGTGCAAGCAAAAGCAAGCCAGCTGCAGGGTCGCAGCGCAGGAATTGAAGAGAAGCGCTGGTGCTCTACGAGTAAATGCTTGCTTTATTAGGTACTCACGTCTACTACTACTACTTGATCGGTCGATCCATCCACCTGACCAGTCCTGCAGAGGATCCATGCAATGATGCAGCATATTTCACCACAGACAAGCGCGCGCGCATGCACCGCAGGCCCTAGCTACCATAGCATGCCATGTCCAATCGTATGTATGTGTAGCCTTCCTAGGTCACAGCCACACACAAGTCAACCCAAAGATACTACTACTAGAGCTGCTACTGATCCACTGTAATCTCAAACAGATTCAGCAAAACCTGCAAGGTCAGCTCAACCAGTAACCAGGGCAGGCCATCCTCCTTACATGCATGCCTTTCTTTTTATTTTGAATTTTTATATCTATTTAGTCCAAATTTGAAACGAATACTTTCTTCGGAATTTCATTGCGAGTCTAAGCCGAGAGAGACGTTTTGGATCTCGACCTCCATGAAAACCGATTTTTTAAACATTCAAAACTCAAAAAAATTAATTCAAAAAAATCTAAAAAAATGTACAAGTAAACAAGGATGTTGGGTGTATGTGTAAAATTTTAGGATGAAATAGATTGAAATGCGACCTGTACAAAAAGACAAATTCATGGCTGAGAGGATGAATAATATCATGTGTTAAAAAGCCCTAGTTTTTTATTTTTGCACAACCCTCGTTTCAACATATTTCGCCCTTGAAAATTTACACAATTGTTCATTATGCCTTCATCTCTATCTGTATTATTTTCAGATTTTTTTGAAATGTAAAATAATGAATTTTCATGAATTTTGCTTTTGGAGGCGTCCATGGAGCTCGACCTCCAAAAGCAATTTCCGGTCAAAGGCCTACCTTGATTTACAGAAATAATGTTGGAATTTTAAAAGATAACTTGTATTGAAAATTTCTTTGGAGCCTCCCTCACATTTCGAAGAGAAAAAACATTAGCTTGGACATTATGAAAAGTTCTCATCCTAAAATCAAATATGACATCTTTTTTCATATACGAATTGAGATACATGTCATTTCACTTTCTATGATTTTCATACTCCCATGATATTCCAATGCTATGAACCAAAGGAGGCCTAACTGATTGATCCCTTGCATAATTATGGGGATGCAAAGTGAGTTGAACCAATCATCAGAAACCGTCACAAGACCGTTTGATCCACCACACATATTTCTATACATAATTAAGGGAGAGGTACGGTCCGATCAAGTGGTAGAAGTCAGGGACAAACACCATCCATGGATGCGGCGGTACAGCAAAACACAAAAAGGAGAAAGAAGCAAAGTAAACATATGCATTCATGCCAAATAGTAGACTAGTAAATCGATTAACACTCGCACGATCAAGATAGGTAATAATTCAGGTCGTTGCACCGCCACCTAGATCTTCAACATGCTTTTTCCTCGTCAGCAACCTATAAAACATTGGCAAGTATCAAAATGAGGTCAAATATAATTCCTTCGCTTTTGATGTATGAATAACTGATCAATTATTAGTTCTTGCTTGTACTATTCTGAAGTACACCTGTTCTACTTGTTAGAAATCTAGGGAACTGTTACTACCCAACTGTACGTAGTCAACGATTGATAAGTTAATACAGAATAAAATGGACAGATTATTTCCGCTTTTTGTCTTATAGTAGATATAGTAGAAGACTAGCTTAATGCCCAAACTGCTGAAATTGGGGTGCATCACAGTTGAATATGACAACACAACGCAACTGTATCAGCAGATCAGCACCAAACTGTTCATGATCAGGTACTTCACTTGTACAAACAGTTTTCTTCTTCTTCGAAGCTACTCATTCCGTTTCAAAATAGATGACTCAACTTTATCCTAACTTTAATGTAAAGTTGGGTCATCTATTTTAGAACGAATGGAGTACACTGGAAAGATCAATGCTAATTTAATTATTATTTGCGCCATTTTAGCTCATTCTTGTTGAGCTTAATTTGTCTTACAACTTACACTTCATTTGAAAAAGAGATGCACGCGCCGTAGTAGACATGAAATATCAGTAATTTTCCCCACAGGTGAGGTGTTTAGGTCGCAGTGGCAGCTGGCTAGCTAGATAGCTAGCTCTACCTGCTGATAGTACCCATGAGGCCATGACTTCGAAATTTAGAATACTTACAGTACTCCACTAGCTATAGTTACTTAGCTAGGCATGGGCACCTAAGTTGAAACTAATCATGCATGCTGGAGAACTATCAAGAGGTCAAGTATGAAACAGATTTCTGTTTCCACATTGATCGACCAAGAGCACCATATTTTTTGCGTCCATTCACACGTGGCGTGCATGTACTCCTACTAACCAAATGCTGAAGACATGTTCACCACAAGAGCGTGCATGGACACTAACAATAACCAGAGTAAAGCTAAACAGTGCGCCGAGGCCTGATTAATGGCTGCGCGCGCACACGTATCGACTCATCAACATTAATTGGGTACCAACGCATCATTGCACACAGTAAATAAACTAGCCAATGAACCGTGATGATTTATTCATGATCAGAAATGGAAGAGGAAGACCGGCCAGAAGAGTGTGTTTAATGCCGCACCTGACCTGACAGAGGGGCGAGGGCAGCCGCTCGGCTACTGCCCGGCGCCGCCCCTCTCGTCGCTGCCGGCAATGCCGGGCTTCAGGAACGGTGAGCCGCCGAGCATGCCGAGACCAGGCACCGACCCTGCGCCGGCCATCCCGGCCGCCGAGTAGCCGAACTCATAGCCGCCGTTCAGCCCCAGCCTCGCGATGGGCTCGGCCACCTCGTAGCTCCTGGACAGCATCTGCACGGCGGCGAACTGATGGTCTTGCCCGAAGCCCGTGACCCCGCCGACGGAGCCGAGCGCCGCGGAGTGCCCGACGTTGATGAAGCTCGCCACGCCGTTCGGCACCGCGCTGCCGATGAACTCCGCCATCGCCTGCGACCCGTTCGGCCCCGCCGCCGACTGAAGCAAGGATCACAGTCAAACACCACCAACGAATGTATGTGCATCAGCGTATGAGCGATGATCGACGGTAAAGAAGATCGACGAGTCTGATGCAAATGCAATGAATCCTCACCTGGTATTTGGAGAGCTCGTACTTGGCGCGGGCGAGGTCCTGCTGGAGCTGGCGGAGGTTGCGCTGGAGGATGGAGATGACGGCGACGCAGCCGTAGACGGGGTCGCGGAGGCGCATGTCGGCCTCGTAGGCGAGGGAGTTCACGGCGTCCTCGCGCTGGTACGGGTGGAGCTCGTTCAGAAGCTTGGTCACGTTGCTGGCGCCGAAGACGCGATGCACGTGCACGAACTTCTGGGGGTTGTCCGGCGGGAAGTAGGGCGCGAACACGCAGTCAGGCTGGCACTTGCGGCGGAGGAACTTGCACGCCGCGCACGGGGATCCCGTGCCGCACACCCCGCCGGCGCCGTTGCCCCCCGCCGATGAGACGGCCAAGGTGATCACCGATCCTCCCGGCGCCGGCAACGACGACGCCGACGACGAGGCCATCCTTCGCGCCTACTGACAAAAGAGGAAGCACGAAAGGTGAGAACACAGTGTGTTCTTCTTCCATGAAATCTTTATACGTTGTCAGGAAGCTAGATGCAAGCATAGAACCGAGGAAGCAGCGTATAACCAGAAAGAATCCGTGATTTTATTCTCTTGCCAAATACTCCATGAAAAACGAACGATGCCTAAAAAGCACAAGAAAATATACCAAATATGCACTCGCATCTCCTATAAATTAGAAGGAAACAAATACATGGCAAGAAATCAGAATAGAATTCGTTTCCTTTTGAGCAGAAATGCCAAGAAAACTCTGGGCATGTGCCTTTCTTGGATCAATGGCAGGAAGCGTAGTTAACTGGGACCAAGAAGAGAAAGGAAGAGACTACAAAAAGCAAGGGGAGAGAGATAGGCCGAGTGGATAAAAGAAAGGAGGAGAAGTTATCGGATCCGACGCCGGCGGTGGATGGCTGCCTACGTACGTACGCACGTACCCTTTTTGCACGATCTTTCTCCGCTATCTCCGCGCGCCGCCGCCGCCTCTTGCTGCTCACCGCCCTCCTCGCCTTCCTCTCCGGCCTCCCGGCTGTTGCTGCTCCTTTTAGACGGAGCGAGCTTCTTTTTGCTCCCTGCGGATTTACCCTGTGGAGGTGTCTGTTCCGGAAGGAGAGGGAGAGAGGGAGAAGTGAGGAGGTTAGGGACAGGCCACCGAAAGATGGTGAGGTGCGTGGTACTATATGTTGCGAGGAAGGGGGAGGAGAAGCGGAGGGGGGATGGATGTTGGCTTGGGACGGGAGGTTAAATGAATGGAATTTGATATCTGTGTTCTTTATTGGATGGGTAGATATTAAGGAAGAGAGAGAGAGGGAGAGAGAGAGAGAGAGAGAATGGAATGAAAGAATACTGATTGGACCTCCGAGGTCAGTGTGATCATCTACTCAATCGTATCCATGATCATTATGTTTTGTGTAAAATTTCAGTTCATGGGAAATACATTGATGTGCAGCACGGAAGCATGTGCCTCTGGGAGAAAGATACAATTTTAAGTGTAAAATGTTAAAAACTGTGCAAATCAAAATTTAGTTTAACTTTTCGTGAAAACGTTACTGCCTCCATACATCTTATGTTTAGGAATGGAGGTCGTATTAATCTGTTCTTGCACAATTTGGGTGCATGATTTTTTTCCTAAGCACTTAATATTTTATTGCCCTAAAGTTAATTATTTTCATGAAACTTTGGAATCTTCTATTTCGACGAGAAAATCGGCTATTGGCCACTTTCAACATGGGGCTTCGCAAAATTGCCACTCTCAACATTGACTTTGTAAAAATGCCACCTAGCTCGTGTGCACTTTGATTAACATGCCATTTTCCCAGTTTCTATTGCGTTTCTTTTTCTTTTTCTTTTTCTTTTTTTTTGGCAACTGAAAGGACCAAAGTGCCCTTGAATATTTCAACCTGATCCGATGTGTTTGTATACTGGTTGGATGGGGATTGCTCGACTAGCTCATCCTTGTCGTCAAGTTGCTCGCCGCTGTACTTCGTTGATGCTTGCCCGAGCCAGTGATGCTCTGCCTTAGCTGAACCACGCCAGGGTGAGCAATCGCAGGTCGTCGCCGTTGCTAGCCTTCACCTGCACGCGCCACCACGGCTCTCCACCTTAGCAGGACCACTCCCGTGTGAGCAACTGCAGGTCGCCGCCGTTGCTAGCCCACGCTGCGCGCACCACCGCGGCTTGCCGCCCTAGCTTGACCATGCCCGTGTGAGTAACCGCAGGTCGACGCCGGTGCTCGCCCTTGCTGTGCCCTCGCGGATGCCTACGCTAGCCACCGCAGCTCGCCGCCGGTGCTCGCCCACTCTTGCGCGCGCCAGCGCAGCTCGCCCTCCCCTTCGCGCGTTGGCAGCAGCAACTGTTGGAGGCGACGGATGCGTGCCCAAGTTGTGAAGATGGAGAATGCAAGGAGACAGGAAATGGGCAGCGTCAAACGATTGAAGCAAGACGTCTAGGCAATCAGGGATGCGCCCAGCACGATATTCTTGGTGGACAGCATGCACTCGTCTGCTTCAAGCGTTCTGATCTGATTTCAAATACGTGTAGATAGCGGTAGACAGCATCAAGGGGTACTTTGGCCCTTTCAGGTGCTAGAAAATGGAAAAGAAAAACAAAAGCAATGGAAAAAGGGAAATGGCATGTTAATCAAAATGCACATGAGCTGGGTGGCATTTTTACGAAGCCAATGTCAAGAATGGCAATTCTGCGAAGCCCCGTATTGAAAGTGGCGAATAGCCGATTTTCTCCTATTTCGACATAGTTACAATCACTACCTGTTTTTCTTAGACATACAATCAACGCCACATAAGCAAGTCATGCATGTAAGTCATACATTAGATTGTTTTTGCGTTACTCTCTATGCATGAAGCGCAGCACATCATCAATTTATGCATGATAGTCATAAGTTATTTTTAAAAATAGATTTTGTATGGACAACATGTGTTGGGCGATTGCAGCATACATATGTAGTTCACCCTTCACATTTGGGCAGAATGACGTTCTTTTAACTAAATTCATTTTTTTTCTCTATTAATACTTTTCATACTTTTTTAAGTTTTTAAGCTTACATCTTCTTCCCATTAGTTTTAGATGTTTTTAGCAACTTTTATGCATTTCTTTTTAGTACAAACCATTACACTTTAAAGTGATCATCTACTCAACTTTTATTTTTATTTTTAGCAACGAAACTCTTACGCGCGGGGCAACATCTAGCACAAACATTTACATGTATACATAGATATATACACACACTTTAAAGTGTATTTAAATGTATTGTTCAATTTGAAAGCACCATCATACGGGAACAATTTTGTTGCACCCTTCTATTATTATACTTACTAATTGACTTCCACACCTTCATATTTGATCTATCAATAAATTTCTAGTTAATGTAACCCGTATGAAAATCATAAGAGATTTGAAAAATATTAATATCATGCCATGATCTAACCATACTAGTGCGTACTAGACATAGAACTGACATATCTATAAATATCACCAACATGACAAACACATGAACCGGCAAAGAGGATTAGCAATTCATGCCATCTAGTTGGGAAGGTCAAGGTCGTGGTGGCAACGACGACCTTCTTCATGGCATCATCCTTGCCACCCATGGCGAATTTGGTGAAGTTACATAAGAAGTCGAAGTGGTGGAGGTGAGCAGTAGCGTTGAGACGCTCTCCAAAGATCTTAACGCCTTCCCTCCGGCATAGGATCGTAAAAGGCGCAATCCTGGTGGTTTGCTCACCTATGCAGTCATGTGTGTGGTATTCGCAAGTAGCAACAACAAGAGGAAGGATGCCATGTGTGCGATATGATCATATGAAAACTAGATCCCGCTACACCACAGATGAAAACTGATGTTGTTAATATATTGGGCGGGCCCTTATCCCGATCAGCAAAAAAACCACATTCAAGGCATGGATCTGAGTCTGCCTTCGCTCGGCTCATTCGTAACCCACAAGCATGAAATGGCGAGGCGGGCGGCAGAGGAGAAGTTCACATGCACCACACCTCTTTCTCATGCTCTAGTGGGATGTGAGGGAGAGTTATTTGTCATAAATCTCCCCCGCTTCACATGTAGGACTATATTCTCACCCATGTCATGACACCACAAATAAGATTTTGAAACTTTTATTCAGGAAAAATGGACATATGGGCCTAAATCCCATATATAATTCAACATTTCATATGTGACTGCATCTGAATTATACTAGGGTTGACAGTCAAACAAAAATTATAGTGGGTTTGATGTATTATTCAAATAAAAATATTTTTACAATTGTAGTTTCAAGAAATAATTGTTAATATTTTTATAATATAAATTTACCTGTCAAAATATATATTGTGGACCATCTATCTACTGAACGTCAATTGAAGATAGATACCAACTTGCCAAGTTAAAGAGGTGGTTTTAATTTAGTTGTTGGTTGTCGGTATAAATTTGCATATGCACATCTCAAAAAATTGCACAATGTTCTCTAATCATTTGCTACAAGGTATACGGTCCTCCCTCTAGGGTTCTTGAAGCTTAAACCCTAGTCATTAAGTGGCGGTTCGTTAATGCTATCCAATAAGATCGAGAAGTTGCATCTAGGGTGGTACCAAGTATAAGCAATGGGAAGGAAACAATGTCAGATTTTGCCATGGCTATTGATTTGACAAAAGATAAATAAATGAAAAATTAGATCGAAGATAATAAGCATCGTTCTAATCTAGACCGGCCATGTCACCATTGAGAAGAGACTTCAAACCAGAGAAAATTCAATGGGTGAAAATATTGAAAGCATTGTGTTCGTCATGGCAAGCAACAATTTACCAATAGATCGTGTCGTGGAATTAACACGTCAGACGTCCTTAGTGCCAGGACTTAGTCGCGAGGCCAACACATCTATGTGGTAGCTTGAGAGGGGTTGATTGGGACGAGAGTCGCAACACGCAAGACAAGGATTTAGACAGCTTCGGGCCCCGGTAAACATCATCCGGTAATAACCCTACATGCTGTTTGTGGCTAGGTCTCATTATGCTCATGAGGGAGTCGATGTAAGCCGGCTCCCCCTTTGTGTCTAGCCCTAAATATTGTTTCTTGTTCCTTGTCCCTCTTTAGGGAGCCCTGCCCCTCCTTATATAAGTTAGAGGGGCGGGTTACATGTGGAGTCCTAGTAGGACTAGCCTATCTTGTACTACAAGCCGGATACAAATCTGGGTCTTGATTCCTTGTAAGGGAGATACTCCTCACGCCTTTCCTCTTAAGCCGGCCTATCATAACGTAAGTGTTGGAAATATGCCCTAGAGGCAATAATAAATTAGTTATTATTATATTTCCTTGTTCATGATAATCATTTATTATCCATGCTATAATTGTATTGAAAGGAAACTCAGATACATGTGTGGATACATAGACAACACCATGTCCCTAGTAAGCCTCTGTTGACTAGCTCGTTGATCAATAGATGGTTACGGTTTCCTAACCATGGACATTGGATGTCGTTGATAATGGGATCACATCATTAGCAGAATGATGTGATGGACAAGACCCAATCCTAAGCCTAAGCACAAAGATCGTAGTTCGTATGCTAAAGCTTTTCTAATGTCAAGTATCTTTTCCTTAGACCATGAGATTGCGCAACTCCCGGATACCGTAGGAATGCTTTGGGTGTACCAAACGTCACAACGTAACTGGGTGGCTATAAAGGTGCACTACAGGTATCTCCAAAAGTGTCTGTTGGGTTGGCACGAATCGAGACAGGGATTTGTCACTCCGTGTAAACGGAGAGGTATCTCTGGGCCCACTCGGTAGGACATCATCATAATGTGCACAATGTGACCAAGGGGTTGATCACGGGATGATGTGTTACAGAACGAGTAAGGAGACTTGCCGGTAACGAGATTGAACAAGGTATCGGCATACCGACGATCGAATCTCGGGCAAGTACAATACCGCTAGACAAAGGGAATTGTATACGGGATTGATTGAGTCCTTGACATCGTGGTTCATCCGATGAGATCATCGTGGAACATGTGGGACCCAACATGGGTATCCAGATCCCACTGTTGGTTATTGACCGGAGAACCTCTCGGTCATGCCTGCATGGTTCCCGAACCCGTAGGGTCTACACACTTAAGGTTCGATGACGCTAGGGTTATAAAGGAAGTTTGTATGTGGTTACCGAATGTTGTTCGGAGTCATGGATGAGATCCCGGACGTCATGAGGAGTTCCGGAATGGTCCGGAGGTAAAGATTTATATATGGGAAGTCCTGTTTTGGTCACCGGAAAAGTTTCGGGTTTTATCGATAACGTACCGGGACCACCGGGAGGGTCCCGGGGGTCCACCAAGTGGGGCCACCGGCCCCGGAGGGTTGCATGGGCCAAGTGTGGGAGGGGGCCAGCCCCAGGTGGGCTGGTGCGCCCTCCCACAAGGGCCCAAGGCGCCTAGGGTTTGGGGAGGGGGTGCTTCCACCTAACTTGGGGGGCAAGTTTCCCCTCCCCCCCCCATGGCCGCCACCCTTATATGGGATTGGGGCTGCCGCACCCCTTGGGGTGGAAACCCTAGAGGGGGCGCACCCCCTCCCTCTCCCCTATATATAGTTGAGGTCTTGAGGGCTGCCAACACATGAGTTTGACCTCTCCTTGGCGCAGCCCTACCTCTCTCCCTTCTCCTCTCCCGCGGTGCTTGGTGAAGCCTTGCAGGATTGCCACGCTCCTCCACCACCACCACGCCGTTGTGCTGCTGCTAGACGGAGTCTTCCTCAACCTCTCCCTCTCTCCTTGCTGGATCAAGGCGTGGGAGACGTCACCGGGCTGTACGTGTGCTGAACGCGGAGGTGCCATCTGTTCGGCACTAGGATCTCCGGTGATTTGGATCACGACGAGTACGACTTCTTCGGCCCCGTTCTCTTCAACGCTTCCGCTTAGCAATCTACAAGGGTATGTAGATGCACTCTCCTTCCCCTCGTTGCTGGTTTCTCCATAGATAGATCTTGGGGACACGTAGGAAAATTTTGAATTTGTGCTACATAACACAACAGTGGCATCATGAGCTAGGTCTATTTCGTAGATTCTTTGCAAGAGTAGAACACAAAGTAGTTGTGGGCGTTGATGTTGTTCAGTATGCTTACCGTTACTAGTCCAATCTTGTTTCGGCGGTATTGTGGGATGAAGCGGCCTGGACCGACCTTACACGTACACTTACGTGAGACAGGTTCCACCGACTGACATGCACTTGGTGCATAAGGTGGCTAGCGGGTGCCAGTCTCTCCCACTTTACTCGGAACGGATTCGATGAAAAGGGTCCTTATGAAGGGTAAATAGCAATTGGCATATCACGTTGTGGTTTTTGCGTAGGTAAGAAATGTTCTTGCTAGAAACCCATAGCAGCCACGTAAAACATGCAAACAACAATTAGAGGACGTCTAACTTGTTTTTGCAGGGTATGCTATGTGATGTGATATGGCCAAGAAGAATGTGATGAATGATATGTGATGTATGAGATTGATCATGTTCTTGTAATAGGAATCACGACTTGCATGTCGATGAGTATGACAACCGGCAGGAGCCATAGGAGTTGTCTTTATTTATTGTATGACCTGCGTGTCATTGAACAACGCCATGTAATTACTTTACTTTACTGCTAACCGGTAGCCATAATAGTAGAAGTAATAAGTTGGCGAGACAACTTCATGGAGACACGATGATGGAGATCATGGTGTCATGCCGGTGACGATGATGATCATGGAGCGCCGAAGATGGAGATCAAAAGGAGCAATATGACATTGGCCATATCATGTCACTATTTGATTGCATGTGATGTTTATCATGTTTATACATCTTATTTGCTTAGAACGACGGTAGTAAATAAGATGATCCCTCATTAAAATTTCAAGAAAGTGTTCCCCCTAACTGTGCACCGTTGCGAAAGTTCATCGTTTCGAAGTACCACGTGATGATCGGGTGTGATAGATTCTTACGTTCACATACAACGGGTGTAAGCCAGATTTACACATGCGAAACATTTAGGTTAAGTTGACGAGCCTAGCATGTACAGACATGGCCTCGGAACACAAGAGACCGAAAGGTCGAGCATGAGTCGTATAGTAGATACGATCAACATGAAGATGTTCACCGATGATGACTAGTCCGTCTCACGTGATGATCGGACACGGCCTAGTTGACTCGGATCATGTAATCACTTAGATGACTAGAGGGATGTCAATCTGAGTGGGAGTTCATGAGATGAACTTAATTATCTGAACATAGTCAAAAGATCTTTGCAAATTATGTCGTAAGCTCACGCTTTAGTTCCACAGTTTAGATATGTTCCTAGAGAAAATATAGTTGAAAGTTGACAGTAGCGATTATGCGGACAGTAGAAAGCCTATGTCCTTAATGCACCGCTCAGTGTGCTGAACCCCAAACGTCGTTTGTGGATGTTGCGAACATCGGACATACACGTTTTGATAACTACGTGATAGTTCAGTTAAACGGTTTAGAGTTGAGGCACCAAAGATGTTTTCGAAACATCGCGGAACATATGAGATGTTTCGAGGGCTGAAATTGGGATTTCAGGCTCGTGTTCACGTCAAGAGGTATAAGACCTCCGACGATTTTCTTAGCCTGCAAACTAAGGGAGAAAAGCTCAATTGAGCTTGTGCTCAGATTTTCTGAGTGCAACAATCACTTGAATCGAGTGGGAGTTGATCTTCCAGATGAGATAGTGAGGTTTCTCCAAAGTCATTGCCACCAAGCTGCTAGAGCTTCGTGATGAACTATAACATATCAGGGATACATATGATGATCCTTGAGATATTCGCGATGTTTGACACCGCGAAAGTAGAAATCAAGAAGGAGCATCAATTGTTGATGGTTAGTGAAAACCACTAGTTTCAAGAAGGGCAAGGGCAAGAAGGGGTACTTCATGAAACGGAAAATCAGTTGCTGCTCCAGTGAAGAAACCCAGGGTTAAACCCAAACCCGAGACTAAGTGCTTCTGTAATAAGGGGAACAACCAGTGGAGCAGAATTACCCTAGATACTTGGTAGATAAGAAGGCTGGCAAGGTCGATAGAAGTATATTGGATATACATTATGTTAATGTGTACTTTACTAGTACTCCTAGTAGCACCAGGGTATTAGATACCGGTTCGGTTGCTAAGTGTTAGTGACTCGAAATAAAAGCTACGGAATAAACGGAGACTAGCTAAAGGTGAGCTGACGATATATGTTGGAAGTGTTTCCAAGTTTGATGTGATCAAACATCGCACGCTCCCTCTACCATCAAGATTAGTATTAAACCTAAATAATTGTCATTTGGTGTTTGCGTTGAGCATAGACATGATTGGATTATGTCTATCGCAATACGGTTATTCATTTAAGGAGAATAATGGTTACTCTATTTATTTGAATAATACCTTCAATGGTCTTGCACCTAAAGGAATGGTTTATTGAATTTCGATCATGGTGATACACATTTTCATGCCAAAAGATATAAGATAGTAATGATAGTACCACGTACTTGTGGCACTGCCATGTAAGTCATATTGGTATAAAACGCATGAAGAAGCTCCATGTTGATGGATCTTTGGACTCACTCGTTTTTGAAAAGTTTGAGACATGCGAGCCATGTCTATTGGTGTATACGCATGAAGAAACTCCATGCAGATGGATCGTTTGGACTCACTTGATTTTGAATCACTTGAGATATGCAAATCATACCACATGGGAAAGATGACTGAAAAGCCTCGGTTTCAGTAAGGTGGAACAAGATAGCAACTTGTTGGAAGCAACACATTTTGATGTGTACAGTCCAATGAGTGCCGAGGCATGCAGTGAATATCGTTATGTTCTTACTTCACAGATGATTTAAGTAGATACTGAGTATATTTACTTGTTGAAACACAAGTCTGAATTATTGAATGGGTCAAGTAATTTCAGAGTGAAGTTGAAGATCATTGTGACAAGAGGATAAAATGTCTATGATATGATCATAGAGATGAGTATCTGAGTTACGAGCTTTGGCACGCAATTAAGACATTGTGGAAATTGTTTCACAATTAATATCGCCTAGAACACCATAGTGTGATGGTGTGTCCGGACATCATAGTTACACCCTATTGGATATGGTGCATACCATGATGTCTCTTATCGAATTACCACCATCGTTCATGGGTTAGGCATTAGAGACAACCGCACTCACTTAATAGGGCACCACGTAATTCCGTTGAGACGACACTGTTTAAACTATGGTTTGGAGAAGCCTAAGTTGTCGTTTCTTAAAAGTTTGGGGCTGCGACGCTTATGTGAAAAGGTTTCAGGTTGATAAGCTCGAACCCAAAGCGGATAAAATGCATCTTCATAGGACACCCAAAACAGTTGGGTATACCTCCTAATTCAGATCCGAAAGCAATAGGGATTGTTTCTTGAATCGGGTCCTTTCTCGAGGAAAAGTTTCTCTCGAAAGAATTGAGTGGGAGAATGGTGGAGACTTGATGAGGTTATTGAACCGTCACTTCAACTAGTGTGTATCAGGAGACAGGAAGTTGTTCCTGTGGCGCCTACACCAATTGAAGTAAAAGCTTATGATAGTGATCATGAAGTTTTGGATCAAGTCACTGCCGTACCTCATAGGGTGACAAGGATGCGTACTACTTCAGAGTGGTACGGCGATCCTGTCTTGAAGGTCATGTTGCTAGACAACAATGAACCTACGAGCTATGGGGAAGCGATGGTGGGCCCATATTCCGACAAATGGTTAGAAGCCATGAAATTCGAGAAAGGATCCATGTATCAGAACAAAGCTTGGACTTTGGTGGACTTGCTCGATGATCGGCAAGCCATCAAGATAAATGGATCTTTAAGAAGAAGACGGACGTGGACGGTAATGTCACCATCTATGAAGCTCGACTTGTGGCGAAGAGTTTTTCACAAGTTCAAGGAGTGGACTACGATGAGATTTTCTCATCCGTAGCGATGCTTAAGTCCGTTGGAATCATGTTAGCATTAGCTGAATTTATGAAATCTGGCAGATGGATGTCAAAAATGAGTTTCCTTACCAGTTTTCGTAAGGAAAGGTTGTATGTGATACAATCAGAAAGTTTTTGTCGATCCTAAGGATGCTAAAAGGTATGCTGGCTCCAGCGATCCTTCTAGGGACTAGAGTAAGCATCTCGGAGTTGGAATGTGCGCTTTGATGAGATGATAGATTTTGGGTTTATACAAAGTTCATGAGAAACTTGTATTTCCAAAGAAGTGAGTGGGAGCACTATAGAATTTCTGATGAGTATATGTTGTTGACATATTGATGATCAGAAATGATGTAGAATTTTCTGTAAAGCATATGGGGTTATTTGAAAGGTGTTTTTCAAGTGAAAACCTGGATTAAGTTACTTGAACATTGAGCATCAAGATCTATGAGGATAGATCAAAAACGCTTAATGGTACTTTCAAATGAGCACGTACCCTGACATGATCTTGAAGGTGTTCAAGATGGATCAGTCAAAGAAGGAGTTCTTGCCTGAGATGTAAGGTACGAAGTTAAGACTTAAAGCTCGACCACAGCAGAATAGAGAGAAAGGACGAAGGTCGTCCCCTATGCTTCAGACGCATGCTCTATAGTATGCTATGCTGTGTACCGCACCGGAAGTGTGCCTCGCCATGAGTAAGTCAAGGGGTACAAGAATGATCCAGGAATGGATCATTGGACAACGGTCAAAAATTGTCCTTGGAGTAAATAAGGACATGTTTCTCGATTACGGAGGTGAAAAAGAGTTCGGCGTAAAGGGTTACGTCGATGCAAGCTTTAACACCTATCCGAGTGACTCTGAGTAGCAAATCGGATACGTATAGTGGAGCAACCATTTGGAATAGCTCCAAGTGGAGTGTGGAAGCAGCATTTACAGAATGACCTAGAGATTTGCGAAGTACATACGGATCTGAAAGTTGCAGACCCGTTGACTAAAACCTCTCTCACAAGCAAAACATGATCAAACCCCAGAACTCATTGATTCTTAATCACATGATGATGTGAACTAGTTTAATGACACTAGTAAACTCTTTGGATGTTGGTCACATGGCGATGTGACGTGTGAGTGTTAATCACATGACGATGTGAACTAGATTATTGACTCTAGTGCAAGTGGGAGACTGTTGGAAATATGCCCTAGAGGCAATAATAAATTAGTTATTATTATATTTCCTTGTTCATGATAATCGTTTATTATCCATGCTATAATTGTATTGATAGGAAACTCAGATACATGTGTGGATACATAGACAACACCATGTCCCTAGTAAGCCTCTAGTTGACTAGCTCGTTGATCAATAGATGGTTACGGTTTCCTGACCATGGACATTGGATGTCGTTGATAATGGGATCACATCATTAGCAGAATGATGTGATGGACAAGACCCAATCCTAAGCCTAGCACAAAGATCGTAGTTCGTATGCTAAAGCTTTTCTAATGTCAAGTATCATTTCCTTAGACCATGAGATTGTGCAACTCCCGGATACCGTAGGAATGCTTTGGGTGTACCAAACGTCACAACGTAACTGGGTGGCTATAAAGGTGCACTACAGGTATCTCCGAAAGTGTCTGTTGGGTTGGCACGAATCGAGACTGGGATTTGTCACTTCGTGTAAACGGAGAGGTATCTCTGGGCCCACTCGGTAGGACATCATCATAATGTGCACAATGTGACCAAGGGGTTGATCACGGGATGATGTGTTATGAAACGAGTAAGGAGACTTGCCGGTAACGAGATTGAACAAGGTATCGGCATACCGACGATCGAATCTCGGGCAAGTACAATACCGCTAGACAAAGGGAATTGTATACGGGATTGATTGAGTCCTTGACATCGTGGTTCATCCGATGAGATCATCGTGGAACATGTGGAAGACAACATGGGTATCCAGATCCCGCTATTGGTTATTGACCGGAGAACGTCTCGGTCATGTCTGCATGGTTCCCGAACCCATAGGGTCTACACACTTAAGGTTCGATGACGCTAGGGTTATAAAGGAAGTTTGTATGTGGTTACCGAATGTTGTTCGGAGTCCCGGATGAGATCCCGGACATCACGAGGAGTTCCGGAATGGTCCGGAGGTAAAGATTTATATATGGGAAGTCCTGTTTTGGTCACCGGAAAAGTTCTGGGTTTTATCGGTAACGTACCGGGACCACCGGGAGGGTCCCGGGGGTCCACCAAGTGGGACCATCGGCCCCGGAGGGTTGCATGGGCCAAGTGTGGGAGGGGGCCAGCCCTAGGTGGGCTGGTGCGCCCTCCCACAAGGGCCCAAGGCGCCTAGGGTTTGGGGAGGGGGTGCTTCCACCTAACTTGGGGGGCAAGTTTCCCCTCCCCCCCCCTTGGCCGCCACCCTTAGATGGGATTGGGGCTGCCGCACCCCTTGGGGTGGAAACCCTAGAGGGGGCGCACCCCCTCCCTCTCCCCTATATATAGTTGAGGTCTTGAGGGCTGCCAACACATGAGTTTGACCTCTCCTTGGCGCAGCCCTACCTCTCTCCCTTCTCCTCTCCCGCGGTGCTTGGCGAAGCCCTGCAGGATTGCCACGCTCCTCCACCACAACCACGCCGTTGTGCTACTGCTGGATGAAGTCTTCCCTCAACCTCTCCCTCTCTCCTTGCTGGATCAAGGCGTGGGAGACATCACCGGGCTGTACGTGTGTTGAACGTGGAGGTGCCGTTCGTTCGGCACTAGGATCTCCGGTGATTCACGGCGAGTACGACTCCTTCAACCCCGTTCTCTTGAACGCTTCCGCTTAGCGATCTACAAGGGTATGTAGATGCACTCTCCTTCCCCTCGTTGCTGGTTTCTCCATAGATAGATCTTGGTGACACGTAGGAAAATTTTGAATTTCTGCTACATAACACAACAGTAAGCCGGCCTTTTGGGCCTTGAGCCTCCTGGGCCCCCGGGTCTTGTCGCTCCTCTGAACCGCTTGCCAGGTTACCCATAAGTCGCCAGGATCGGGTGGGTCACTTAGTGTGTCGTCCAGTCAGGGCGGGTCATTAGTGAGTCGCCAAGTCCGGCCGGGTTATACTTCCAGCCGGGTTACACCGCGGGGTATATCCCCGACATTAGCCCCCAAGTTTAGCTTGGATTTATCCATGGTAAACTTATGCTGCAAAATAAACACAAGAACAAATTTGATAGGTTGTGCTTCGGGTTAAGAATTCTTGTAAGCCAGCACCTGAACATCCTTAAGTCCTTGTCATTTCCTTCTTCTAGAAAATCCGGGTCAATAAACCATCTTCATACTCAAATTGCTGACGTTGGTGTCTCATAGAGAAATATTGTGAAGAATAATCCACTTGAGTCGGCTTCCAAAGCACCGGCTTAAGAAATATTGGGCTTGAAATAATCATATGATATTCAGCCGGTTTGAAAATATAGAGCTTACCGATCTCTGACTTCCTAGATCACCGGGTTATAAAAACTGATAGTTCCTGGTCATGATTGTTTCCAACACCGGTTCATGATTGTTTCCAACGCCGGTTCATGATTGCTGCTAATGCCGGTTCATGATTGTTATAGACACCGGGTCATAATGATTGGTGATACCGGGTCAATCTGGTTTACTCAAAACTGAAAATTGGAAGATACTTCTCCCTTATATCCATATTACCTGTAGCCCCCAAGGGTCGGGTCATTATGAAATAATGAGCAGGGACTTTGTAGATATAACCATGTAAATTTGAACAGCAATGTGTAGCCCCCAAGGGTTGGCTTAGTAAGATAGTACTGAGCTGGGACTTTATATATACTTCATTGATAATAACATCATATGATGTAATCTCCACCACGGGGCTTGAACCCATGTCCACAAGGTTAAGAGCTTTGTGCTTTACCAACTAAGCAATGGATCCTTTAATATAATGGATTTAAAACTTATGTACCTTGAACTGTTGACAAGAGCAATTGGTAGCCCCCAAGGGCCGGCTTATTACGATGTGATGAGTCGGGTCTTCAATAAGGTGAGCAAACAATGACTCTGCATTAGCCCCCAAGTGTCATGGTGCATGCTTGCAGTGACATGAGACTTGCATATTTGATATAATCTCAATTTGAATAATGTAGCCCCCAAGTGCCGGGTCGTAAGCCTGCAGCGACTCGGGACTATTCCTTCCATTGTAGAATAAATCATATCCATTGATAAAAATAATAGCCGTTGCGGTAAAGCGACTTTGAAAACCTCAATCATAGCACTAGTTATTGATAATCACAATAGAAATCCAGCCATGTTGGCTATTCAAGATTTGAATAATATAACCCGGTATGAAAACCTCAATCATTTAATATCATCATGAAAATCCAGCCAGTTTTGGCTATTAAAAATATGAATACCTCATCGGTTGATAAGTAAACTCGGAGTTTAAATACCCGGCGGCTCTTGGCCGACGACGATTTAATTCACCTTCATTGTAACCCGGAATTTTTATAACCCGGCGGCTTATAGCCTTTGAGAAAAATCCAGAACGGATAATTATTTTGAAGCATCAAGTTTGGTAATGAGCTTGAACTTAATCATTTATATGTCATATTCCTGCAAATCCTGCAAAAAGTTTAAACAACATATGCCCTGGCAACTTAACGTCAAAAGCCAGAGCGGGTAACCACCCAAATGTAGTTTTATCCTGCACACAAGTAGATCACAAGATCCCTATGATCCTTTGAATGACACAGCCGGCTTATGTGACCCGGACAGTGAAGTTGATAACTCAACTCTGTAAGAGCCGGCACATATGATATTTGTAACAACTCAAATACTTACGATTGTATAAAAACAGATAAAAATTTTGAGGCTTCGGATTCGAGTACGATCAGTAAACCGTTCCAAAGGGGTTAAGCTAAGATTCAAATACGATCATATAGCCCCCAGTGGCGTTGGCGCTGCCGATCAAAATGGGTATCGACAGCTATGTACTCTTTGGTTCGAATACGACCTATGTTTGAACGGGAAACCCCCAAATGACCACTGTGATATTGAATTTGTACTGCCAGTTTACATGACCTGTGTGATAAGGGTGATAACCCAATCCTTAGAAGCCAATGCTTCCATATAAATGATGGTTGTCATAAACTGGCGACTTATAGTCAAAAGTCAAGCCAGGTTAATCATAAAACATTTATATACATTCGAGATATAATCCCCAAAAAAGGTCTCAAGTTAAGTAATTGTGGCTGCAATAAACTTTACCCGGGATGAAATAAAACTTTTTGAGGCTTCTGATTCGGATATGATCAGTAAACCGTTCCAAAGGGGTTAAGCTAAGATTCGGATACGATCATATAGCCCCCAGTGGTTTGGCGATGCCGATCAAATGGG
This sequence comes from Triticum aestivum, assembly GCF_018294505.1. Taxonomy (NCBI): domain Eukaryota; kingdom Viridiplantae; phylum Streptophyta; class Magnoliopsida; order Poales; family Poaceae; genus Triticum; species Triticum aestivum. Next base: position 688,962,732 of record NC_057801.1, read on the forward strand.
TATCGACAACTATGTTCTCTTTGGTTCGAATACGACCTATGTTTGAACAGGAAGCCCCCAAGTGACCATAAGAGTTGTTTAACGATGCTGATTCGGATACGATCCATGTTGATTCCCAAAGGGGTGGAGCTATGATTCGGATACGATCAAGAAGCCCCCAAGTAGGTTCAGCAGTTTGCTAATCAAAAGGGTATCGACATCTATGTTCTCTTTGGTTCGAATACGACCTATGTTTGAACAGGAAGCCCCCAAGTGACCATATAAGTTTTGGCATTGTGCCGATCAAGAGGGTATTGATAGCTATGCCCGATGAGCAGGAAGCCCCCAAGTGACCATAATAAGATAAGTCGTAAGGCAGGATACCTATGTTTTGAACCATGCATCATGGCAGCAAGTTCTCTTTGGCAACCTTTCCTTTGTCTGAGAACTCGAACTTTGCGAGAGATTAATTCTTTTTGAACCGGATCTTTAAGCCGGATTTGAAAGCTTCAAAAATTTGTGAGGGACAAATTTACCTTCAGCCGGATTTTGAACCGGATTTGAGAGCATCAGTGCTTTTTGGGAGAAAGATGTCTCTTGAGCCGGATTTTAAACCAGCGTCCTTATTTTGAGCTGGAAATCTTCTGATGGCTTTTAAATTTTCATTGATCCAGCAGTAATCTTCAGGGCCGGGTTATTTTCCCTTCAACGATCTTGAATTTATTTAAACCGGCTAATTTTGCCGAGTCATATCATTGTAGCCCCCGAGTCTCAAGACGACTTGAGGAGTGGCCTTGAGATTCTTCATAATTAACCGTGATATAGACCGGTTTGAATCCTGCATGTCACAACTTGCAAACCAAAGTAATTGCTCTTTTGAAGAAAACAATATGTAATATAAAATATATTGGTAAGTTTCCCTCCTTGTTGTAAGCCGGCGTGGTCATAAGAGACGGCCACGGCGTTGTAAGCCGGCGCGGTCATGAGAGACGGCCACGGCATAGTAAGCCGGTGCGGGAGTCCGTTGAGTAATGACGACCACCTGTGCCAAAAGATGTTGGCATGTCTCCACCTCCGCGGTATAATATCACTTTTTTCATAAATAATTGCCCTGCATAAACAATATTGCAGACCTAGTCAAAGATAAACTTGTTCTTTGACAAAAACAACATGTGATAATAAAACAAACTTGGATGGATATCACCTAATTTGTTTAGGCCGAAAATAATTCGCCATGAAACTGATGATCCCTAGGTAACACCGAAATCCCTCACGGGTGAATCGGCCACGGGAACAAACCAATAAACCGGCCATGGCATTTGTAAGACGGTGCGGACGAGCAAGTTGTCATCCACGTTGTAAGCCGGTGAGGACACGTGAACCGGCCATGAGGGCAGACGGGCGAGTCGTCCGTGGTGTTGTAAGGTGGCGCTGACGGGCGTGCCGGTCGGCGCGTTTGACGTAAACCGGACTGCAGAGGCGATGGTTATATATAACAACACTAGGCAGAGTGGTTGTTTTCAAAAAAATCAATAAATATTGATAAAAGTAAACTGGATGGATATCACCAGGTATTTTTTGCCGGATGCTGGCGCCGGATAATGCATAGTGCTGCTTTTGTTTTTTGACAAAAGATTTAATTGGTTCTGTGACATTTAGTGCCTGAGCTCTCCACATAACCCGGCCGGCACTTTTTGAGCCGGAATTTTTGGAACTAGAACTTCTTGATAATCCTGGACGGAACCTTTGATAACCCAGAACTTTTTAAACCGTAACCTCTTGATAATCTGGCCGAAACTTTTGATAATCCAGAACTTTTGAACCGGAACCTCTTGATAATCTGGCCGAAACTTTTGATAATCCGGAACTCTCGGCGATTCGGTTGGAACCCTTCGGCGATTCAAACCAAACTTTTCATCGATGCAATCGGAACTCTTTGGTGACTCGGACGGAACCTTTCGTCGAGTCGGTCGGAACTTTTCGCCGATTCAGGTGGAACCTTTCATCGAGTCGGTCGGAACTTTTCGCCGATTCAGTCGGAACCTTTCATCGAGGCGGTCGGAACCTTTCGCTGATTCAGATGGAACCTTTCATCGAGTTGGTCGGAACTTTTCGTCGATTCAGATGGAACCTTTCGTCGAGGTGGTCGGAACCTTTTCGCCAACTTAGATGGAACCTTTCGTCAAGGCGGTCGGAACTTCTTCAATAAGCTGGGCGGAACTTCTCGATCCCTGGGATAGCGACCTTCAAGAACTCAACACCACCGTGCGCAGGACCCATGGTGGGCGCCAACTGTCGTGGAATTAACACGTCAGATGTCCTTAGTGTCAGGACTTAGTCGTGAGGCCAACGCATCTATGTGGTAGCTTGAGAGGGGTTGATTGGGACGAGAGTCGCAACACGCAAGACAAGGATTTAGACAGCTTCGGGCCCCGGGAAACATCATCCGGTAATAACCCTACATGATGTTTGTGGCTAGGTCTCATTATGCTCATGAGGGAGTCGCCGTAAGCCGACTCCCCCTTTGTGTCTAGCCCTAGATATTGTTTCTTGTTCCTTTTCCCTCTTTGGGGAGCCCTGCCCCTCCTTATATAAGTTAGAGGGGCGGGTTACATGTGGAGTCCTAGTAGGACTAGCCTATCTTGTACTACAAGCCGGATACAAGTCTGGGTCTTGATTCCTTGTAAGGGAGATACTCCTCACGCCTTTCCTCTTAAGCCGGCCTATCATAACGTAAGCCGGCCTTCTGGGCCTTGAGCCTCCTGGGCCCCCGGGTCTTGTCGCTCCTCTGATTCGCTTGCCAGGTCACCCATAAGTCGCCAGGATCGGGCGGGTCACTTAGTGTGTCGTCCAGTCAGGGCGGGTCATTAGTGAGTCGCCAAGTCCGGCCGGGTTATACTTCCAGCCGAGTTACACCGCGGGGTATATCCCCGACAGATCGGGTGCACCAATAGCAGTTCAAGGGGTCATGGAATTCAGAGGCGGGTGCAGAAGTGGTTTGGGACGATTGGAACATTACATGTACATAAGGATGAAGTATTGTATGCATAGATATACTACAAATACAGTGTATTTCTTGCTCCTAAGCTCCATGGAGCCCTATTTTTGAAAAAATATCAAAAACTATATTTTAAAGTGTCAATTTTTTGTGAACAAACTAAACATGAACATTGAGATGTGGTAACCCACAAGTATAGGGGATCGTTTGTAGCCTTCTTCGATAAATAAGAGTGCCGAACTCAACGAGGAGCTAAAGGCAGAACAAATATTCCCTCAAGTTCTATCACCACCGATACAACTCTATGCACACTTGACGTTTGCTTTACCAAAAAACAAGTATGAAACTATTTTGCAAGAATAAAACTATGAGTACTTTGTGAGAATAAAACTATGAATAAATTGCCAGGTAATAAAAGTAGATAGCTTTGTCAACAAGAAAGCACTAGTAGAAAAAGGGGCAAATCTGAGAAACATTAGTACCGGTTTGCATATGAGCCGGCACTAATATGTCCATTAGTGCCGGTTCAAATGACTAGGCGGGAGGAGATCTTTAGTACCGGTTCAATGCGAATCTTTAGTACCGGTTCATGCCACGAACCGGTACTAAAGGTGTTGGCCGGGCACCAGCATATTTAGCACCGGTTCGTGGCACGAACCGGTACTAAAGAGGTTGTGGTAGGGCTATTTTTAGTCCCACCTCGCTCCCCTAACAAGATTTTGACAACCTTAAATATGTTACTTCTCAAACTATCACAAGCATTTGGTCTTCATTGAACTCTATGTGTAGGATCTGTAGCTGCAATAGGAGTCTTCACCGGTTCTTAAATCGGTGGTAGATTCCTATTGACAATTTAGATTCTATACAAAAAGATCATTGATGATCAATGTAATTTTTATGTACTTCTTGTTGGAAATATGCCCTAGAGGCAATAATAAAATGGCTATTATTATATTTCTTTGTTCATGGTAATAGTCTATTATTCATGCTACAATTGTGTTATCCGGAAATCGCAATACACGTGTGAATACATAGACCACAACGTGTCCCTAGTGAGCCTCTAGTTGACTAGCTCGTTGATCAACATATAGTCATGGTTTCCTGACTATGGGCATTGGATGTCATTGATAACGGGATCACATCATTAGGGGAATGATGTGATGAACAAGACCCAATCCTAAGCATAGCTCAAAGATCATGTAGTTCATTTAGCTAGAGCTTTTCCAAATGTCAAGTATCATTTCCTTAGACCATGAGATTGTGCAACTCCCGGATACCGTAGGAGTGCTTTGGGTGAGCCGAACTTCACAATGTAATTGGGTGACTATAAAGGTGCACTACGGGTATCTCCGAAAGTGTCTGTTGGGTTGGCACGAATCGAGACTGGGATTTGTCACTCCGTATGACGAAGAGGTATCTCTGGGCCCACTCGGTAATGCATCATCATAATGAGCTCAATGTGACCAAGTGTCTGGTCACGGGATAATGCATTACGGTACGAGTAAAGTGACTTGCCGGTAACGAGATTAAACGAGGTATTGGGATACCGACAATCGAGTCTCGGGCAAGTAACGTACCGATTGACAAAGAGAATTGTATACGGGGTTGCTTAAATCCTCGACATCGTGGTTCATCCGATGAGATCATCGAGGAGCATGTGGGAGCCAACATGGGTATACAGATCCTGCTGTTGGTTATTGACCGGACAGGCGTCTCGGTCATGTCTGCATGTCTCCCGAACCCGTAGGGTCTACACACTTAAGGTTCGCTGATGCTAGGGTTGTAGAGATATGAGTATGCAGTAAACCGAAAGTTGTTCGGAGTCCCAGATGAGATCCCGGACGTCACGAGGAGTTCTAGAATGGTCCGAAGGTAAATAATTATATATAGGAAGTCTGGTTTCGGCCATCGTGAAAGTTTCGGGGGTCACCGATATTGTACCGGGACCACCGGAAGGGTCCCGGGGGTCCACCGGGTGGGGCCACCTATCCCAGAGGGCCCCATGGGCTGAAGTGGGAGGGGAACCAGCCCCTGGTGGGCTGGTGCGCCCCCCTTGGGCCCCCCTGCACCTAGGGTTGGGAAACCCTAGGGGTGGGGGTGCCTCCACCTGGCTTGGGGGGCAAGCTACCCCCCTGGCCGCCGCCCCCCCTAGGAGATCCCATCTCCTAGGGCCGGCACCCCCCTAGGGGCCGGCAGCCGCACCCTTGCACTTGGAGCCTCCCTTCCCCCTTGCTACACCTCTCCCTCCCGCAGACACTTGGCGAAGCCCTGCCGGGATCCCTGCTGCATCCACCACCACGCCGTCGTGCTGCTGGATCTTCATCAACTTCTCCTTCCCCCTTGCTGGATCAAGAAGGAGGAGACGTCTCACTGACCGTACGTGTGTTGAACACGGAGGTGCCGTCCGTTCGGCGCTAGGATCTCCGGTGATTTGGATCACAACGAGTACGACTCCCTCAACCATGTTCTCTTGAACGCTTCCGCTCGATCTACAAGGGTATGTAGATGCACTCCTCTCTCTTGTTGCTAGATGAACTCATAGATTGATCTTGGTGAAACCGTAGGAAATTTTTTGTTTTCTGCAACGTTCCCCAACAGTGGCATCATGAGCTAGGTCTATGCGTAGTTCTCTTTGCACGAGTAGAACACAAATCTGTTGTGGGCGTAGATGTTGTCAACTTTCTTGCCACTACTAGTCTTATTTTGCTTCAGTGGTATTGTGGGATGAAGCGGCCCGGACGACGTTACACGTACGCTTACGTGAGACAGGTTCCACCGACTGACATGCACTAGTTGCATAAGGTGGCTAGTGGGTGTCTGTCTCTCCCACTTTAGTTGGAGCAGATTCGATGAAAAGGGTCCTTATGAAGGGTAAATAGAAGTCGACAAATCACGTTGTGGCTTTTACGTAGGTAAGAAAACGTTCTTGCTAGAACCCTATTGCAGCCACGTAAAACATGCAACAACAATTAGAGGACGTCAAACTTGTTTTTGCAACATATGATTTGTGATATGATATGGCCAAAAGTTGTGATGAATGATGAATGATATATTGTGATGTATGAGATCATGTTCTTGTAATAGGAATCACGACTTGCATGTCGATGAGTATGACAACCGGCAGGAGCCATAGGAGTTGTCTTAATTATTGTATGACCTGCGTGTCAATGATTTAACGCCATGTAATTACTTTACTTTATTGCTAAACTATTAGCCATAGTAGTAGAAGTAATAGTTGGCGAGCAACTTCATAGAGACACGATGATGGAGATCATGATGATGGAGATCATGGTGTCATGTCGGTGACGAAGATGATCATGGAGCCTCGAAGATGGAGATCAAAGGAGCTATATGATATTGGCCATATCATGTCACTGTTTAATTGCATGTGATGTTTATTATGTTTATGCATCTTGTTTACTTAGAACGACGGTAGTAAATAAGACGATCCCTCATAATAATTTCAAGAAAGTGTTCACCCTAATTGTGCATCGTTGCGAAAGTTCGTCGTTTCGAAGCACCACGTGATGATCGTGTGTGATAGATTTTAACGTTCACATACAACGGGTGTAAGACAGATTTACACATGCAAAAACACTTAGGTTAACTTGACGAGCCTAGCATGCACAGACATGGCCTCGGAACACAAGAGACCGAAATGTCGAACATGAGTCGTATGGAAGATACGATCAACATGGAGATGTTCACCGATGATGACTAGTCCGTCTCACGTGATGATCGGACACGGCCTAGTCGACTCGGATCATGTATCACTTAGATGACTAGAGGGATGTCTAATCTGAGTGGGAGTTCATTAAATAATTTGATTAGATGAACTTAATTATCATGAACTTAGTCTAAAGTCTTTACAATATGTCTTGTAGATCAAATGGCCCACATTACCCTCAACTTCAACGCGTTCCTAGAGAAAACCAAGCTGAAAGATGATGGCAGAAACTATACGGAGTGGGTCCGGAACCCGAGGATCATCCTCATAGCTGCCAAGAAAGATTATGTCCTAGAAGCACCGCTAGGTGAAGCACCCATCCCAGAGAACCAAGACGTTATGAATGCTTGGCAGTCTCGTGCTGATGATTACTCCCTCGTTTAGTGCGGCATGCTTTACAGCTTAGAACCGGGGCTCCAAAAGCGTTTTGAGCAGCACGGAGCATATGAGATGTTCAAAGAGCTGAAAATGGTTTTCCAAGATCATGCCCGGGTCGAGAGATATGAAGTCTCCGACAAGTTCTTCAGCTGTAAGATGGAGGAAAATAGTTCTCTCAGTGAGCACATACTCAAGATGTCTGGGTTGCACAACCGCCTGACTCTGCTGGGAGTTAATCTCCCGGATGACGCGGTTATTGACATAATCCTCCAGTCGCTTCCACCGAGCTACAAGAGCTTTGTGATGAACTTCAATATGCAGGGGATGGAAAAGACCATTCCTGAGGTATATTCAATGTTGAAATCAGCGGAGGTAGAGATCAAGAAAGAACATCAAGTGTTGATGGTGAATAAAACCACTAAGTTCAAGAAAGGCAAGGGTAAGAAGAACTTCAAGAAGTACGGCAAGGGAGTTGCCGTGCCCGGTAAGCTAGTTGCCGGGAAGAAGTTAAAGAATGGACCCAAGCCTGAAACTGAGTGCTTTTATTGCAAGGGAAGTGATCACTGGAAATGGAACTGCCCCAAGTACTTAGCGGACAAGAAGGCCGACAACACTAAAGGTATATGTGATATATATGTAATTGATGTGTACCTTACCAGTGCTCGTAGTAGCTCCTGGGTATTTGATACCGATGCCGTTGCTCATATTTGTATCTCAAAGCAGGAGCTGCGGAATAAACGGAGACTGGCGAAGGACGAGGTGACAATGCGCGTCGGGAATGGTTCCAAGGTCGATGTGATCGCCGTCGGCAAGCTACCTCTACATTTACCTACGGGATTAGTTTTAAACCTCAATAATTGTTATTTAGTGCCAAGTTTGAGCATGAACACTGTATCTGGATCTCGTTTAATACGAGATGGCTACTCATTTAAATCCGAGAATAATGGTTGTTCTATTTATATGAGAGATATGTTTTATGGTCATGCCCCGATGGTCAATGGTTTATTCTTAATGAATCTCGAACGTGATGTCACACATATTCATAGTGTGAATACCAAAAGATGTAAAATTGATAACGATAGTCCCACATACTTGTAGCACTGCCACCTTGGTCACATTGGTGTCAAGCGCATGAAGAAGCTTCATGTTGATGGACTTTTAGAGTCTCTCGATTATGAATCATTTGACACATGCGAACCATGCCTCATGGGCAAAATGACCAAGACTCCGTTCTCCGGAACAATGGAGCAAGCAACCAACTTATTGGAAATCGATACATACTGATGTGTGCGGTCCAATGAGCGTTGAGGCTCGTGGAGGATATCGTTATGTTCTCACTCTCACTGACGACTTGAGTAGATATGGGTATGTCTACTTGATGAAACACAAATCTGAGACCTTTGAAAAGTTCAAGGAATTTCAGAATGAGGTAGAGAATCAACGTGATCGAAAGATAAAGTTCCTACGATCAGATCATGGAGGAGAATATTTAAGTCATGAATTTGGTATGCACTTAAGGAAATGTGGAATCGTTTCACAACTCACGCCGCCCGGAACACCTCAACGTAACGGTGTGTCTGAACGTCGTAATCGCACTCTATTGGACATGGTGTGATCTATGATGTCTCTTACCAACTTACCGCTATCATTTTGGGGATACGCTCTAGAGACAGCTACATTCACTTTAAATAGGGCACCGTCTAAATCCGTTGAGACGACACCGTATGAATTATGGTTTGGGAAGAAACCTAAGCTGTCGTTTCTAAAAGTTTGGGGATGCGATGCTTATGTCAAGAAACTTCAACCTGGAAAGCTCGAACCCAAGTCGGAAAATGTGTCTTCATAGGATACCCCAAGGAAACCATTGGGTATACCTTCTACCTCAGATCCGAAGGCAAGATCTTTGTTGCCAAGAACGGGTCCTTTCTGGAGAAAGAGTTTCTCTCGAGAGAAGTAAGTGGGAGGAAAGTGGAACTTAATGAAGTACTACCTCTTGAACCGGTGAGTAGCGCAGCTCAGGAAGATGTTCCTGTGGTGCCAGCACCAACTAAAGAGGAAGTTAATGATGATGATCAAGGTACTTCGGATCAAGTTACTACTGAACTTCGTAGGTCCACGAGGACACGTTCCACACCAGAGTGGTATGGCAACCCGTCCTGGAAATCATGTTGTTGGACAATGGTGAACCTTCGAACTATGAAGAAGCGATGGCGGGTCCAGATTCCAACAAATGGCTTGAAGCCATGCAGTCCGAGATAGGATCCATGTATGAAAATGAAGCATGAACTTCGATAGACTTGCCCAATGATCGGCGAGCGATAGAAAACAAATGGATCTTTAAGAAGAAGACAGACGCGGATGGTATGTTACCATCTATAAAGCTCGACTTGTCGCTAAGGGTTATCGGCAAGTTCAAGGGGTTGACTACGATGAGACATTCTCTCCTGTAGCAAAGCTAAAGTCCGTCCAAATCATGTTAGCAATTGTCGCATACTATGATTATGAGATATGGCATATGGACGTCAAAACGGCATTCCTTGACGGTCATCTTAAGGTAGAACTGTATATGATGCAGTCGGAAGGTTTTGTCGACCTTGAGAATGCTAACAAGGTATGCAAGCTCCAGCGATCCATTTATGGGCTGGTGCAAGCATCTCAGAGTTGGAACATTCGCTTTGATGAGATGATCAAAGCGTTTGGATTTATGCAGACTTATGGAGAAGCGTGCGTTTACAAGAAAGTGAGTGGGAGCGCTATAGCCTTTCTCATATTATATGTAGATGACATACTTTTGATGGGAAATGATATAGAACTCTTGGACAGCATTAAGGCCTACTTGAATAAGTGTTTTTCAGTGAAGGACCTTGGAGAAGCTGCTTACACATTAGGCATCAAGATCTATAGGGATAGATAGAGACGCCTCATATGTCTTTCACAAAGCACATACCTTGATAAGATATTGAAGAAGTTCAATATGGATCAGTCCAAGAAAGGGTTCTTGCCTATATTGCAAGGTGTGAGATTGAGCTCGGCTCAATGCCCGACCACGGCTGAAGATAAAGAAGAGATGAGTGTCATCCTCTATGCCTCAGCCATAGGGTCTATTATGTATGCCATGCTGTGTACCAGACCTGTTGTAAACCTTGCCATAAGTTTGGTAGGAAGGTACCAAAGTAATCCCGACAAGGAACACTGAACAGCGGTCAAGAACATCCTAAAGTACCTGAAAAGGACTAAGGATATGTTTCTCGTTTATGGAGGTGACGAAGAGCTCGTCGTAAAGGGTTACGTCGACACTAGCTTCGACACAGATCTGGATGACTCGAAGTTACAAACCGGATACGTGTATATTTTGAATGGTGGGGCAGTAAGCTGGTGCAGTTGCAAGCAAAGCATCGTGGCAGGATATGATCTACATGTGAAGCGGAGTACATGGAAGCCTCGGAGGCAGCGCATGAAGCAATCTGGGTGAAGGAGTTCATCACCGACCTAGGAGTCATACCCAATGCGTCGGGGCCAATCAAACTCTTCTGTGACAACACTAGAGCTATTGCACTTGCCAAGGAGCCCAGGTTTCACAAGAAGACCAGGCACATCAAGCGTCGCCTCAACTTCATACGTGAAAATGTTCAAGATGGAGACATAGATATTTGTAAAGTACACACGGACCTGAATGTAGCAGATCCGTTGACTAAACCTCTTCCTAGGGCAAAACATGATCAACACCAAAATTCCATGGGTGTTCGATTCATCACAATGTAACTAGATGATTGACTCTAGTGCAAGTGGGAGACTGTTGGAAATATGCCCTAGAGGCAATAATAACATGGTTATTATTATATTTCTTTGTTCATGGTAATAGTCTATTATTCATGCTACAATTGTGTTATCCGGAAATCGTAATACACGTGTGAATACATAGACCACAATGTGTCCCTAGTGAGCCTCTAGTTGACTAGCTCGTTGATCAACAGATAGTCATGGTTTCCTGACTATGGGCATTGGATGTCATTGATAACGGGATCACATCATTAGGAGAATGATGTGATGGACAAGACCCAATCCTAAGCATAGCTGAAAGATCGTGTAGTTCGTTTAGCTAGAGCTTTTCCAAATGTCAAGTATCATTTCCTTAGACCATGAGATTGTGCAACTCTCGAATACCGTAGGAGTGCTTTGGGTGTGCCAAACATCACAACGTAACTGGGTGACTATAAAGGTGCACTACGGGTATCTCCGAAAGTGTCTGTTGGGTTGGCACGAATCGAGACTGGGATTTGTCACTCCGTATGACGGAGAGGTATCTCTGGGCCCACTCAGTAATGCATCATCATAATGAGCTCAATGTGACCAAGTGTTTGGTCACGGGATCATGCATTACGGTACGAGTAAAGTGACTTGCCGGTAACGAGATTAAACGAGGTATTGGGATACCGACGATCGAGTCTCGGGCAAGTAACGTACCGATTGACAAAGGGAATTGTGTATGAGGTTGCTTAAATCCTCAACATCGTGGTTCATCCAGATCCTGCTGTTGGTTATTGACCGGAGAGGCGTCTCGGTCATGTCTGCATGTCTCCCGAACCCGTAGGATCTACACACTTAAGGTTCGGTGATGCTAGGGTTGTAGAGATATGAGTATGCAGTAAACCGAAAGTTGTTCGGAGTCTCGGATGAGATCCCGGACGCCACGAGGAGTTCCGGAATGGTCCGGAGGTAAAGAATTATATATAGGAAGTCTGGTTTCGGCCATCGGGAAAGTTTTGGGGGTCACCGATATTGTACCGGGACCACCGGAAGGGTCCCGGGGGTCCACCGGGTGGGGCCACCTATCCCGGAGGGCCCCATGGGCTGAAGTGGGAGGGGAACCAGCCCCTGGTGGGCTGGTGCGCCCCCCTTGGCCCCCCTTGCGCATAGGGTTGGGAAACCCTAGGGGTGGGGGCGCCTCCACCTGGCTTGGGGGGCAAGCCACCCCCCTGGCCGCCCCCCCCCCCTAGGAGATCCCATCTCCTAGGGTCGGCGCCCCCCCATAGGGGCCCTATATAAAGAGGGGGGAGGGAGGGCAGCCGCACCCTTGCACTTGGCGCCTCCCTTCCCCCTTGCTACACCTCTCCCTCCCACAGACGCTTGGCGAAGCCCTGCCGGGATCCCTGCTGCATCCACCACCACGCCGTCGTGCTGCTGGATCTTCATCAACCTCTCCTTCCCCCTTGCTGGATCAAGAAGGAGGAGACGTCTCGCTGACCGTACGTGTGTTGAACGTGGAGGTGCCGTCCGTTCGGCGCTAGGATCTCCGGTGATTTGGATCACGACGAGTACGACTCCCTCAACCCCGTTCTCTTGAACGCTTCCGCTCGATCTACAAGGGTATGTAGATGCACCCCTCTCTCTCGTTGCTAGATGAACTCATAGATTTATCTTGGTGAAATCGTAGGAAATTTTTTGTTTTCTGCAACATTCACCAACACTTCTCTGTAGCAGTAGCGCGTTTTGGCTGAAAGGCGGTACTGATCAATGTATTTTTTCTGCGTTCAGATGCACAATTTAAATATGTTACTTCTCAAACTATCACAAGCATTTGGTCTTCATTTAACTCTATGTGTATAATTTGTGGACTCAATATGAGTCTTCACCGGTTTCGGACGAGAACTCATCAGTTACACAGGCACTTCATTTTTTAACTTATTTGAACTCCAGACTTTTTTTGAGCCGGCATTATGCAGCATTCGAAGCGACGTCATCAATTTCCAACACGTTCTGACATCATTTGTTGTTTTTCAGTCACCGATTTGTTTAGATCGGAGCTAAATGGCCGTGAAAATGAAAATCACTACAAAACAAACTTTGAAAATGTTGAAGGTATCATCATTTCACCCGCATAGCATGTGCGAAAGAGTAGAGAGGGTCGCAGCAAAAACTGGACGAACTACGTGTACAAACTGGACAATCTCTTTCGGAGTATCAGGGTTTCGGACGAGAACTCATCAGTTACACGGGCACTTCATTTTTTAACTTATTTGAACTCCGGACTTTTTTTGAGCCGGCATTATGCAGCATTCCGAGCGACGTCATCAATTTCCAACACGTTCTGACGACAAAGAAACTAAATATAGCAAAAAAAACTACTCAAAAATAAATAGAAGAAAAAAATAAAGCAGAAAATAAAAAACTATATAAAAAATTACTCAAAAATAAATAGGAGAAAATAAATAATGCAGAAAAGAAAAAAAAATTATATAAAAAATTGTTGGGGTGTTGTCCGGTGGGCCTGCCAGACCTAGAGTATGCAAATTCAGGCCTAGAAGGGTCAGCAGGGTTTATAAACCAGTGCGGCACCCTAGTTATGCCCAGAAGACTGCTATATAGTGGAGTTCGAAAGGGCAACCGCGGCTGGGTTTATAAACCAGTGCGGCTGCCCTTCGCTCGGCGAGGTGGGACTAAAAATAGCGCGCTGCGGGTGGCAGCGCACGACCATTAGGTACCGGTTGGTGGCTCCAACCGGTACTAATGTGTTGCCCTTTAGTACCGGTTGGAGCCACCAACCGGTACTAAAGGCCCTCGTTTTCCGCCGCTGGGCTGGCCAAAATTAGCCTTTAGTATCGGTTGGAGGCTCCAACCGGAACTAAAGGCCCCTCCTATATATACTACACTTACGAAAAAACAGTTCCATCGTCGACCACTTCTCCACTTCTCGCGCGACATCGATCTATCGCCGGCACCGACGCCGCCGCGCCATCGCCCCCACCGCACGTCGTTGCCGTCTCCGCCGCCCTCGCCGCCCCCGCCGCCCGTCGTCGCCGTCCCTGTCGTCGCCGCGCGCCCCATCGCCCAACGTTGTCGCCGCCCGTCGTCACCGTCCCCGCCGCCCGTCATCGCTGCCCCCGCCACCCGTACGCCCGCCCCCGCCGCCCGTGCACACACACACATACACACATGCACACACACACACACTACACACACACATGTACGTACACGCATACACACACACATATTTTTTACTTATTTTCTGTTTTCTATTGTTTAGATGAATTAATTAATATAACTAGTTTATTTTTAGCATGTTAGAATGTTAATGTTAGATGAATTACAACTAGTTTATTTTTAGTAAGAAAATTTAGGTATATGAGATTATTTGAACTAGTTGAATTAATAGAACTAGTTTATTTTTAGTAAGAAAATTTAGGTATATGAGATTATTTGAACTAGTTGAATTAATATAACTAGTTTATTTTTAGTAAATGCTTAGTTGAACTAGTTAAATTAATAGAACTAGTTTATTTTTAGTAAGAAAATTTAGGTATATGAGATTATTTGAACTAATTAAAATTTAGGTATATGAGATTATTTGAACTAGTTGAATTAATATAACTAGTTTATTTTTAGTAAATGCTTAGTTGAACTAGTTGAATTAATAAAACTAATTTATTTTTAGTAAGAAAATTTAGGTATATGAGATTATTTGAAGTAGTTGAATTAATATAATTAGTTTATTTTTAGTAATGTTTAGTTGAACTAGTTGAATTAATAGAACTAGTTTATTTTTAGTAAGAAAATTTAGGTATATGAGATTATTTGAACTAGTTGAATTAATATAACTAGTTTATTTTTAGTAAATGCTTAGTTGAACTAGTTAAATTAATAGAACTAGTTTATTTTTAGTAAGAAAATTTAGGCATATGAGATTATTTGAACTAGTTGAATTAATATAACTACTTTATTTTTAGTAAGAAAATTTAGGTATATGAGATTATTTGAACTAGTTGAATTAATATAACTAGTTTATTTTTAGTAAATGCTTAGTTGAATTAGTTGAATTAATTGAATTAGTAAGTGTTTAATGTTTCGCTTATATGAACATAGGAAATGTCGTCTGACGACGGATTTTTTTTATTATGTGCGAATACTGTGAAGACCAGCGTGGCCTGTGCGACAGAAATTTCCTTGTTGATGATAGGCGATTCAGCATCAAGCTGGATGAGACCTTCGAATTCGATACAGTAAGTCACAACGACAAGTCTATTTTCGTAATTAAGCATGACTTATATATGCTTCATTTGCTTGACTTATAATTTTTAATTTTCACTATTCTACTAGTGCATCCCCTGCCATGCAAGAATTTTTGTCTTGGATAAGATAGGTTTTAATGCTATAGAAACTATGGAGGTAAAGAGAGTTTACCTGAAAACTGAGCATTGTTATACTTTCAACGTCAAAGTATACAATGCAAACACGTACACCTATTTTGAATGCAAAACTTGGCAAGCACTATGCAAAGCTTATGCATTTGAGCCTGATATGGCTATCACCTTTGATATTCGTCTGGAAGATGATATTGAAGGTAATAGAGACATATGGGTCGATGTGCAGACGCCTCTAGTTCTACCATTATGTGAGTTCTTCTCAACTATATTTTTGTCTTTGATATTGCTTATTCAAAAATAATTTACAACTAATTTCTATTGACAGCTTATTTCCATTCAAGCATACATGTCCGGCGCTTGGTAGACATGACATACTACTGTCCCGGAGCTAAACTAAACTGCGAGGAGATAAGTCATTATGTTTCATGGCTTGAGGATCTTCATACTGTCAAGACAAATTTTCTTCCTGCACTTAGAAATGTTAGTATTCAAAACGTGCGACCAATAGTGATCGTATTGAACTACGGTCACATCTATTTAGGAATGATGGTAAGATTTTTACTATTTGTCCTCAGTGCATCTTTTGCATACATAATTTTTTTGCTAAACTTTCATTGCTAAGTATATTAATTAAGTACTATACGATGTTCTTCAACAGGGACTCCCGATGACAGTTGTGCCTCAGGGGATCGAGACTAAAGGTAGCATGTCAATTGTTAGCTTATGGCCAAGATATCCTGCATTGCACATGAGTGCATTCAGGATTTCTAGAAGCGATGAATGTTTAATAGTGAAATATTGAAGGAAAATTGTTAACGATCACAGAGAAGTACTAGGGGTAGCAATGAGAATCACAACCCACGATTAGGAGACAGGTTCATCTGCATGCTCCAGTATGATGAATCAGGAGAGTTATACATGTTCTATGCTATTTTACCTGAGAGAGAGAGAGAGAGAGAGTAGCAGGAGTGATTTAGCTAGTTCATGCTCTTAGTTCTTGTCCTTCATGTTCGTGTTCTTCGTTCTGAACTTAATCTCAAAGAGTGATTTGCTTTTGTGGTGTTATATATGAATGCTTATAATATCATGACAATCATGTTGAACTCGATGATATTTTTGCTTCTGGTACAAGTGAATGTTTATTCTTTAAGCTACTATTGATGGTGATTAGATAGCGGTAATGACTATGATGATGATGATGAGTTATTATATCATTTAATGAAAGAAACCGCAGATTAGTTTCAGCTGGATGGATCCTACCTAAGTGATCAAGTATATATATGCCATATCCATATATATTATACTTGATCACCTAATTAGGTGATCAAGTATAATATGGATATGGCATATACTTGATCACTTAGCTAGTAGCTAGCTAGCTAGATCGATGCAACCAGTCGAAACTAATCCGCGGTACTTTCACCTAATGATTTAACAACTCATTATAATGTAAAACAATCACTAAATTAAATTGAAAACACAAAATTAAAAGAAAAATTAAAAAAACACCCAAACATTTAGTACCGGTTGGTGTTACCAACCGGTACTAATGTCCTACACGCACCTGGGCCTGGCTCGTGCCACGTGGAGGCACTTTAGCACCGGTTCGTAATGAACCGATACTAAAGGGGGGGGCCTTTAGTCCCCACTCTTTAGTGCCGGTTGGCGAACCAGCACTAAAGGCCGTCATGAACCGGCACTAAAGGCCGGTTCTGCACTAGTGAAGTCATTTGTCCCTAGGCAATCGATAACAAGTACCAGTAATCATTCTTGCAATTCTATATGAGGGAGAGGCATGAGCTAACATACTTTCTATACTTGGATCATATGCACTTATGATTGGAACTCTAGCAAGCATCCGCAACTACTAAAGATCATTAAGGTCGTGAAACCCAACCATAGCATTAAGTATCAAGTCCTCTTTACTCCCATACGCCATCACCCACTTACCCGCGTTTAGGCTGTCGTCATCCCGCGCAACACTGACAATAAGCAAACCATGAACATATTGCAACACCCTACAGCAGGGGACCCTCATGTTTGCACGAGACGGAGGGCACCGTAGGGCATCACCATAAAAAAATATACAATCATACCAACTAGGATCATGATTAACCCATAGGACAAAACGGATCTACTCAAACATCATAGGATAACCATAGATCATTGGGAAATAATATGGAGTTGAGCACCATGTTTAAGTAGAGATTACAACGAAGAGAAGAGGTGCTACACCGCTACATAGAGGGGGAGAGAGTGGGTGTTGACGGTAGCAAGATTGTTGATGTAGATCGCCATCACGATCCTAGCCCCGGCGGCACTCCGGCACCACCGGGAGAGAGGGGGAGAGAGAGCCCCCCTCCTTCTTCTTCTTCTTCCTTGGCCTTCCCACTAGATGGGAGGAGGGTTCCTCCTCTGGTCCATGGACTCCATGGCGGAGGAGGGGCGAGAGCTCCTCCGAGATTGGATCTCCCTCTCTGTTCTCTTCTATTTCGCGTGCCCTAGATCTGGCCCTTCACGGTTTCTTAAATTCTCGGAGATCCGTAACTCCGATTGCGCTGATCTTTTTACACGTTTTTTTGGATATAAGCTTCCTTGTGCCCGAAGTATAGCTCCAACCGACTTTCGAGGAGGGCGCGATACACAAGGGCACGCCTGGGCCTGGTGGCACGCCCTGGTGGGTTGTGGTGGCCTCGGGCCTCTGTTTACGTTGATTCCACCTCCTAAAATTCACAAATATTCCAAAATAATTCTCGTAGAGTTTCATCATGTTTGTACCTTGTTTGATATGGATTTTCTGTGATACAAAAACATGTAACAAACAGGAACTGGCACTGGGCACTGGATAAGTAAGTTAGTCCAAATAAATCATATAAAAAGTTGCCAAAAGTATGTAAAAGTTGAATAATATTGGCATGAAACAATCAAAAATTAAAGATACGACAGAGACGTATCAACACCCCAAGCTTAATTCCTACTCGTCCTCGAGTAGGTAAATGATAAAAAAGATAATTTTTTATGTGGAATGCTACCTAGCATAAACTTTGTCATATATCTAGTCATGGCATGAATATCAAGATATAAGTGACTCAAACTATAATTTGACATAAAGACATCAATATTGTGGCATCGCAATAGACAATCATGTCTTTCAAAATATCAATGCTAAAGAATGCTATCCCTAGAAAATCATATAGCCTTGTCATGCTTTGTCTTCCTAACACAAAGTATAAATCATGTACTATCCCGGCGTCTGCCAAGCAATTGGTTCATACTTTTTAACGCGCTTAAGCTTTTCAACCCTCATGCAATACATGAGCGCAAGCCATGGATATAGCACTACAGGTGAAATAGAGCATGATGATAGGGTGAATATAAAGATGACAAAAAAGTAAGAAAGTCTCAAATCGACGCGGCTAACTAACGGGCTATGGAGATGCCCATCAATTGATATCAATGTGAGGAGTAGGGATTGCCATGCAACGAATGCACTAACAGCTATAAGTGTATGAAAGCTCCATATGAAAACTAAGTGTGTTGGGGATATAACTATTAGGTATGACCCGCCCAGGAGACCGGGTTATACCTATGGCGATTCATGATATGAAGCCCACGAGGATATTGAAGATGGCGGTTCACAGGCAAGGGTCCAAGGCCCAAGGGCGACTTAAGGCCCATACTAGTAAACCGCCATATATGTAAGATTTGTATTGTAAGGCATGTGTATGTAGTCACCGAGCCGGACATGTTGTCTATGAGCCGGCCGGGACTCCGTGAGCCGCTGGGCGTCAACCTGTGTATATAAAGGGACGACCCGGCGGTTCAGGGCAAGAAACGAGAGATCGAAAGCTAAGTCAAGCGTATTCGCTCCCTGGTAATTGAGACATAAGCAATACCACCTCAAACTGGATTAGGCCTTTACCTTCATCGCAAGGGGCCGAACCAGTATAAAGTCCTGTGACCTTTGTCTCGTTTAACCCCTTTAAGCTAACCTAGTAGCGATGGCTCCACGACTAAGTCCTTTCACTAGGACATCTGCTGTGGCTATTCCACGACAGTTGGCGCCCACCATGGGGCCAGCGCATGGTGGTTTCGAGTTCTTAAAGGGCAGCTTCTAAGGGATCAAGGGATACGCTATGGGTCGGATGACCAAGATTCATCGTGGCAAGCTCTACATCAACGATGCAGGATGGGCCCCCGAGGCCGGCTCAATTGAGTACGGGTACCGGGTCCCCTTTGGCGGAATCCACGTCTTCATCGGCAAGATCGGCGAGCCGAGCCCTGAGCCGGACATCTGCACCGACATCATCGAAACGGCTTAGTGTGCGAGACCCGCCCGAGCTCAGCCCGCTGTGAAACGTGCATTTGTGGGAGTCATCCATGGAGCAGAATTTGATGAAGGATCTATGTCTGGCGGTGAGATGGCCATCTATTCTGATGGTGAGTCATCCACAGGCGAGACTACTTCATTGTATCAACTGCAAGATGGCAGGCTCGGGGGCTATTCCGATGGCAACAGTATTCCGGACCCCTATGAGGCGCCAAATAGGATTGGGATCTTTATGGCCGGTACACATCCTGGTCAAAATTCTTCAACTGTAGCGGCAATGATCTCCGAGTCAGTAGCGATGATGGTAACTGGTGAAGGAGGCCTTGTGCACCCGCCGGCTCAGGTTTTGACGGCTTTAGTGGATAGACTGACAGATCTGTTGATAGGAGAGGTCAACCCGGTGAATCAAGCTCAGCATAATGAAGAGATTGCAAAGTTACGTGATGAGGTAGCACTAGCCAAGGAAGACCTGGCGGCAGAGGACGTCAGGATAGCCGCAGAGCGGGATGCCCTACATGCTCAGGCTCAGCGGATTTAGTCAGAGGCTTTCTGGCTTACGATGGATCAAAATACTTCAAATGAATTCATGAGAAGGAGGCACAAGTCTCGTCTACCTCCGGTTTACGAGGCGAGAAACCTCTTTTGCACACCTGGAGCAGGGACCAGTAACCCGCTGCAGACAAACCGGGTTGCAGCAGCACCTGGGGTCGGAACACCGGTTCAGCCACACGTGACGGAGCCACCTCGTTTGAATAATATTCCGCCTCAGTATGTGCCAACACCACCAGGTCATTATTCTAACCCTTTGGATAACATGATCGCTACGGCGCCGCCGACTGACGGCTCTCCCAGTAGATGGCGACTCTCCAGCGGCAGTTGAAACACGAAGGGCTAGGGAGCTTCTTCAAACTACATTGGTGCAGCAGGATGCATATTCTTATAGTCGAGATAGGATTCATGCAACCCCTCACCCAAGCCGAAGTTATAGCAGACACATGGACTCGCCGGCCGATTCAAGCAATGAACAATGCCGTAACCAGCCACGTGGGCATGATCTTGCGCGTGATGAAGCTCATAACTTGGTCGATCAGGATAGAGTGTGTCAGGAAGCTGAGCAGGCGGCTCAACAGGCAGCTCAGCAGCCCCTTCCGGTTTATCCAACAGCTTCACTGGAGGCATATGTGACCTCTAGAACTACAGGTGTATGTTATTTGGTGTCGGCTTTGCGTAATGAATGTTTGCCCAAGGATTTCAAAGGACCTCGTAAGGTGCCTAACTACACAGCTGACTTACCCCCTGAGGCGTGGATTGAGAGTTATGAGATGGCCATGGAACTTCTGGAGGTCAATGATGTTGCATGTGTTAAATACTTCACCATGATGCTGGATGGGACGGCCCGTACTTGGTTAAAGGGGTTGCCTGCCAACTCCATCGGGTCCTGGGGTGAGCTGAAGGCCCGGTTTATCCAGAACTTTAAGGATACTTGCAAACAACCCATGTCGATTGTGGATTTATTTGCTTGCGCTCAAGAAGATGGTGAATCAATGACCCATTGGGTGCGCCAGGTCAAGGCTGTTATACACTCATCTGATAATATCAATGTCGGCTCTGCAGTGTTGATGTTGGAGAAACATTGCCATTTTTTGCCTCTTAAGTAGAAGCTGGGGTGGCTCAAGCGCGATTGTAATGATATGGGGCAGCTGATGGCGGCTCTAATTAAATATGTCGATTCTGATGGTACCAAGGACCCTGAGTCTGATGATGAAAAGATAGGAAAGGGAAAGAAGAGTGGCAACGCTAAGGGTCCGCAGCAAAACCCAGCGAATCAGGGGGGCAACGGCAAGTGCAAGGCTGATGGTAACTCAGATTTTGTAGCTAATACCAATACGTAGAACAATGGTCAGCGTCGTAAGGGGAGGCCTCCTCCTCGGTCGGGTGGATCAAACCCCACTCTTGAGCAGTTGCTGAATGAGCCCTGCCCAAAGCATGGTACGCAGGAGAGACCATCTACTCACCTTTGGAAAGACTGTACAATCATGAGGGCTTTCAAAAATTCTAATTCATTTCAAAACCACCATGGGCCGGGTGGCGGCTCAGCTTCTGGCGGTGGCAGTTCTCATGACCCGACTTATGGGGGTGGCAGTTCTAACTCCGGCTTCCGGGGTCATCAAAATCATCAAGGCAATCAAGGCGGTTACAACCAGCAATCTGGCCAGGGGGTCAGCAGTAGCATCAATCTGGATATCAAAGTCATCCAAAGCAGTTGAATAGTGGGCAGTATCACGTTTTCACCACAAGTTTATGCAAGCGGGACTAGAAGCTTCATAAGAGGGCTGTGAACACCGTTGAGCCGATAGTTCCCCATTACTTGCGATGGTCTGAGCAGCCCATTATGTGGAGTCGAGCGGATCACCCGCCCCGGGTCGATAACCCGGGTCACCTGGCTTTGGTGGTGGCACCTCAAGTTGGTGGATACAAATTCACTAAGGTACTCATGGATGGAGGTAGTAGCATTAATATCCTTTATTATGATACTTTCTGCCGCATGGGGTTAACCCATAAAAATCTTAAGACATCCAATACTGTTTTCCATGGAGTGGTGCCTGGTAAGTCGGCATACCCTATAGGCAAGATTGAGCTGGAAGTGGCCTTTGGAGATGAGCATGATTCCAGAGCTGGGAAGTTAACCTTTGAAGTGGTCAAGATCAGGAGCCCGTACCACGCTCTGTTTGGACGGCCGTCTTATGCCAAGTTCATGGCACGACTATGTTATGTTTATTTACAACTCAAGATGTCGGGTTACAAAGGGACCATCACAGTGCAGGGAAGTCGGAAAATAGCTCTGGAGTGTGAAGAAGGTGATGCTGCTTATGCTAAGTCTATTTGTGCAACAGAGGAATTGAAATTTTACAAGGATAATGTTGACCCGGCGGATATGACATCTTTGAAAAAGCCAACTACAGAGCATGATCCGGTCTTGAAGTTTAAGTTGGCTGATGATACTAAGCTAGTTGACTTTGTTCCTGGCAATTCATCCAAGCAGTTCAGTAGTAGTGGTAATCTAGATCCTAAATAGGAAAGCGCACTCATCAAGTTCATCCGTGAGAACCGGGACATCTTTGCATGGAAACCTTCTGACATGTCGGGTGTACCGAGGGAACTCGCTGAGCACACTCTCAATATTGATCCGAAATTTAAGCCAGTCAAGCAATTCCTTCGCCGCTTCAATGAGGAGAGGCGTAAGGCCATTGGTGAAGAGGTGGCCCGGCTCTTAGCAGCTGGGTTCATTGTTGAAGTCTTTCACCTGAGTGGTTGGCTAATCTGGTGCTGGTGATTAAGAAGAATGAAACTTAGCGTATGTGTGTGGATTACATGGACTTAAACAAAGCTTGTCCAGCTGATCCTTTTGCTCTCCCTCATATTGATCAAATCATTGATGCTACGGCAGGTTGTGAGCATTTGAGTTTTTTGGATGCTTACTCTAGTTATCATCAGATCAAGATGAGAGTTAAGGACCAGGAGAAGACATCTTTTATTACTCCCTTTGGAGCCTTCTGCTATGTGGCTATGCCTTTTGGGCTCAAGAGTGCCCAGGCGAATTACCAGCAATGTGTGCAGAATTTTCTTCACAGTCAGATTGGGCACAATGTTCATGCTTATGTGGATGATATTGTGGTAAAATCCAGAGAGAAGGAAACTTTGATAGAAGATTTGAGGGAGACCTCTGACAATCTCCGAGTCTACAACATGATGCTTAATCCGGCCAAGTGCGTTTTTGGTGGGCCAGTGGACAAGCTTTTGGGGTTTCTAGTTTCTAACAGAGGCATTAAGGCTAACCTAGAGAAGATCAAGGTCATTACCTCCCTAGCAAACCCAGCGTGTATCAATGATGTTCAGCGTCTAGCGGGTCGTATTGCTGCCTTAAGCCGGTTCATAAGCCGGTTGGGTGAGAAGGCCATACAACTGTATCAGATGATGAAGAAAACAGATGACTTTGTTTGGAGTGATGCGGCTAGCGACGCGTTTGAAGCTTTGAAAAATCAGCTTGCTGAGCCGCCAGTCCTTGCTCCTCCCATTGACAAGGAACCGTTATTACTATAAGTGGATGCTAACGCCCGAGCTGTCAGTGTAGCTATTGTGGTAGAACGGAAGGACACATGCAAGGATTATCCGGTTCAACGGCCGGTTTACTATATCAGTGAAGTGCTTATTGAGTCCAAGCAGAGATATCCACATCGGCAGAAGCTCGTATATGGGTGTTCATGGCTAGCTGGAAGCTTAAGCAATATTTTCTGGGCATCCCATTAGTGTGGTCAGTTCTGCTCCCTTAGGGGATATCATTCAAAACAGAGAAGCCATAGGGCGGGTAGACAAGTGGGCCATTGAGCTTGGACCTCATGGTTTGAAATGTGTGCCTTGCACTGCTATCAAGTCTCAAGCACTTGAGGATTTCATCAACGACTGGACAGAACTGCAGATGCCTGAATAGAAGCCAGATAACACGTATTGGACTATTCATTTTGACGAGTCCAGGCAATTGGAAAGCTCGGGGACTGGAGTTGTCCTAGCTTCCCTTCGAGGTGACAAGTTTTGTTATGTTCTAAGGTTGATGTTTCCCTATACTAACAATGCAGCTAAGTATGGAGCCTTTCTCCATGGTCCTCGGATGGCTAAGGAGACGAACTTAAGCCGGGTGAGATGTTTTGGCGACTCGGACTTGGTGGCTCAGCAAGTCTCAGGCACATGGGATTCTAAGGATCCACTCATGACGGCTTTGAAGGAAATATGCCCTAGAGGCAATAATAAAGTTATTATTTATTTCCTTATATCATGATAAATGTTTATTATTCATGCTAGAATTGTATTAACCGGAAACATAATACATGTGTGAATACATAGACAAACATAGTGTCACTAGTATGCCTCTACTTGACTAGCTCGTTGAATCAAAGATGGTTAAGTTTCCTAGCCATGGACAAAAGAGTTGTCATTTGATTAACAGGATCACATCATTAGGAGAATGATGTGATTGACATGACCCATTCCGTTAGCCTAGCACTTGATCGTTTAGTATGTTGCTATTGCTTTCTTCATGACTTATACATGTTCCTGTAACTATGAGATTATGCAACTCCCGTTTACCGGAGGAACACTTTGGGTGCTACCAAACGTCACTACGTAACTGGGTGATTATAAAGGAGTACTACAGGTGTCTCCAAAGGTACATGTTGGGTTGGCGTATTTCGAGATTAGGTTTTGTCACTCCGATTGTCGGAGAGGTATCTCTGGGCCCTCTCGGTAATGCACATCACTATAAGCCTTGCAAGCAATGTGACTAATGAGTTAGTTGCAGGATGATGCATTATGTAGCAAGTAAAGAGACTTGCCGGTAACGAGATTGAACTAGGTATTGGATACCGACGATCGAATCTCGGGCAAGTAACATACCGATGACAAAGGGAACAACGTATGTTGTTATGCGGTTTGACCGACAAAGATCTTCGTAGAACATGTAGGAGCCAATATGAGCATCCAGGTTCCGCTATTGGTTATTGACCAAGAATAGTTCTAGGTCATGTCTACATAGTTCTCGAACCCGTAGGGTCCGCACGCTTAACGTTTCGATGACAATTTTATTATGAGTTTATAAGTTTTGATGTACCGAAGTTTGTTCGGAGTCCCGGATGTGATCACGGACATGACGAGGAGTCTCGAAATGGTCGAGAAATAAAGATTGATATATTGGACGACTATATTCGGACACCAGAAGTGTTCCGGGTGATTTCGGAGAAAACCGGAGTGCCGGAGGGGTTACCAGAACCCCCCGGGGAAGTATTGGGCCTTAGTGGGCCTGAGGGGAGAGAGAGGGCAGCAGCCCAGGAGGTGGCGCGCCCCCTCCCATGGGGAGTCCGAATTGGACTAGGGGAGGGGGGCGCGGCCCCTCTTTCCCTCTCCCTCTACCTCTCTTTCCTTCCCCCTTCCTCCTTCCTAGTTGGACTAGGAAAGGGGAGTCCTACTCCCACTAGGAGGAGGACTTCCCCCTCCTTGGCGCGCCCCAAGGGCCGGCCGGCCTCCCCCCTTGCTCCTTTATATACGGGGGCGGGGGGCACCCCAGAGATACACAAGTTGATCTACGGATCGTTCCTTAGCCGTGTGCGGTGCCCCCCTCCACCATATTCCACCTTGGTCATATCGTCGCGAGTTTAGGCGAAGCCCTGCGCCGGTAGAGCATCATCATCGTCACCACGCCGTCGTGCTGACGGAACTCATCCCCGACACTTTGCTGGATCGGAGTCCGGGGATCGTCATCGAGCTGAACGTGTGCTGAACTCGGAGGTGCCGTACGTTCGGTACTTGGATCGGTCGGATTGTGAAGACGTACGACTACATCAATCCAGTTGTCATAACGCTTACGCTTACGGTCTACGAGGGTACATGGACAACACTCTCCCCTCTTGTTGCTAGCCATCACCATGATCTTGCGTGTACGTAGGAAAATTTTGAAATTACTACGTTCCCCAACAGTGGTATCAGAGCCTGGTTTTATGCGTAGATGTCATATGCACGAGTAGAACACAAGTGAGTTGTGGGCGATACAAGTCATACTGCTTACCAGCATGTCATACTTTGGTTTGGCGGTATTGTGAGATGAAGCGGCCCGGACCGACATTACGCGTACGCTTACGTGAGACTGGTTTCACCGTTACGAGCACTTGTGCTTAAAGGTGGCTGGCGGGTGTCTGTCTCTCTCACTTTAGCTGAATCGACTGTGGCTACGCCCGGTCCTTGCGAAGGTTAAAACAACACTAACTTGACGAACTATCATTGTGGTTTTGATGCGTAGGTAAGAACGGTTCTTGCTAAGCCCGTAGCAGCCACGTAAAATTTGCAACAACAAAGTAGAGGACGTCTAACTTGTTTTTGCAGGGCATGTTGTGATGTGATATGGTCAAGACGTGATGCTATATTTTATTGTATGAGATGATCATGTTTTGTAACCGAAGTTATCGGCAACTGGCAGGAGCCATATGGTTGTCGCTTTATTGTATGAAATGCAAACGCCCTGTAATTGCTTTACTTTATCACTAAGCGGTAGCGATAGTCGTAGAAGCAATAGATGGCGTAACGACAACGATGCTACGATGGAGATCAAGGTGTCGCGCCGGTGACGATGGTGATCACGACGGTGCTTCGAAGATGGAGATCACAAGCACAAGATGATGATGGCCATATCATATCACTTATATTGATTGCATGTGATGTTTATCCTTTATGCATCTTATCTTGCTTTGATTGACGGTAGCATTTTAAGATGATCTATCACTAATTATCAAGAAGTGTTCTCCCTGAGTATGCACCGTTGCGAAAGTTCTTCGTGCTGAGACACCACGTGATGATCGGGTGTGATAGGCTCTACGTTCAAATACAACGGGTGCAAAACAGTTGCACACGCGGAATACTCAGGTTAAACTTGACGAGCCTAGCATATACAGATATGGCCTCGGAACACGGAGACCGAAAGGTCGAGCGTGAATCATATAGTAGATATGATCAACATATTGATGTTCACCGTTGAAACTACTCCATCTCACGTGACGATCGGACATGGTGTAGTTGATATGGATCACGTAATCACTTAGAGGATTAGAGGGATGTCTATCTAAGTGGGAGTTCTTAAGTAATATGATTAATTGAACTTAAATTTATCATGAACTTAGTCCTGGTAGTATTTTGCAAATTATGTTGTAGATCAATAGCTTGCGTTGTTGCTTTCATATGTTTATTTTGATATTGTTCCTAGAGAAAATTGTGTTGAAAGATGTTAGTAGCAATGATGCGGATTGGATCCGTGATCTGAGGTTTATCCTCATTGCTGCACAGAAGAATTATGTCCTTAATGCACCGCTAGGTGACAGACCTATTGCAGGAGCAGATGCAGACGTTATGAACGTTTGGCTAGCTCAATATGATGACTACTTGATAGTTTAGTGCACCATGCTTAACGGCTTAGAATCGGGACTTCAAAGATGTTTTGAACGTCATGGACCATATGAGATGTTCCAGGAATTGAAGTTAATATTTCAAGCAAATACCCGAGTTGAGAGATATGAAGTCTCCAACAAGTTCTATAGCTAAAAGATGGAGGAGAATCGCTCAACTAGTGAGCATGTGCTCAGATTGTCTGGGTACTTCAATCACTTGAATCAAGTGGGAGTTAATCTTCCAGATAAGATAGTGATTGACAGAATTCTCTAGTCACCATCACTAAGTTACTAGAACTTCGTGATGAACTATAGTATGCAAGGGATGACGAAAACAATTCCCGAGCTCTTCGTGATGTTGAAATCGACGAAGGTAGAAATCAAGAAAGAGCATCAAGTGTTGATGATTGACAAGACCACTAAATTCAAGAAAAGGGCAAAGGGAAAGAAAGGGAAACTTCAAGTAGAATGGCAAACAAGTTGTCACTCCCATGAAGAAGCCCAAAGCTGGACCTAAGCCTGAAACTGAGTGCTTCTACTGCAAAGGAAATGGTCACTGGAAATGGAACTACTCCAAATATTTGGTGGATAAGAAGGATGGCAAAGTGAACAAGGGTATATTTGATATACAGGTTATTGATGGGTGCCTTACTAGTGTTTATAGTAGCCCCTGAGTATTTGATACTTGTTCGGTTACTAAGATTAGTAACTCGAAACAGGGGTTACAGAATAAACAGAGACTAGTTGAAGGGGAAGTGACGATGAGTGTTGGAAGTAGTTCCAAGATTGATATGATCATCATCGCACACTCCCTATACTTTCGGGATTAGTGTTAAACCTAAATAAATGTTATTTGGCATTTGCGTTGAGCATGAACATGATTTGATCGTGTTTATTGCGATACGGATATTCATTTAAAGTTAGAGAATAATTGTTATTCTGTTTACATGAATAAGACCTTTGATGGTTATACACCCAATGAAAATAGTTTGTTGGATCTCGATCATAGTGATACACATATTCATAATATTGATGCCAAAAGATGCAAAGTTAATAATGATAGTGCAACTTATTTGTGGCACTGCCGTTTGGGTCATATCGGTGTAAAGCGCATGAAGAAACTCCATAAAGATGGATTTTTGGAATCACTTGGTTATGAATCATTTGATGCTTGCGAACCGTGCCTTTTGGGCAAGATGACTAAAAACTCCGTTCTCCGGAACAATGGAACAAGCTACTGACTTATTGGAAATAATACATACCGATGTATGTGATCCAATGAGTGTTGATGCTCGTGGCAAGTATCGTTATTTTCTGACCTTCACAAGATGATTTGAGCAGATATGGGTATATCTACTTGATGAAACATAAGTCTGAAATAGTTGAAAGGTTCAAATAATTACAGAGTGAAGTGGAAAAATCATCGTCAAGAAAATAAAGTTTCTGCGATCTGATCGCGGAGACGAATATTTGAGTTACGAGTTTGGTCTTCAATTAAAACAATGTGGAATAGTTTCACAGCTCACGCCACCTGGAACACCACAATGTTATGGTGTGTCCGAACGTTGTAACCGTGCTTTATTGGAGATGGTGCGATCTATGATGTCTCTTACTGATTTACCATTATCGTTTTGGGGTTATGCATTAGAGACAGCTGCATTCACGTTTAATAGGGCACCATCTAAATCCGTTGAGACGACACCGTATGAACTATGGTTTAGCAGTAAACCTAAGCTATCGTTTCTTAAAGTTTGGAGTTGCGATGCTTATATGAAAAAAAGTTTCAACCTGATAAGCTCAAACCCAAATCGAAGAAGTGCGTCTTCATAGAATACCCAAAGTTAACTATTGGGTACACCTTCTATCATAGATCGGAAGGCAAGTTATTCATTGCTAAGAATGGATCCTTTCTAGAGAAGGAGTTTCTCTCGAAAGAAGTGAGTGGGAGGAAAGTAGAACTTGATGACGTAACTGTACCTGCTCCCTTATTGGAAAGTAGTTCATCACAGAAATCTGTTCCTGTGACTACTACACCAATTAGTGAGGAAGTTAATGATGATGATCATGAAACTTCAGATTAAGTTACTACAGAACCTCGTAGGTCTTCCAGAGTAAGATCCGCACCAGAGTGGTATGGTAATCCTGTTCTGGAAGTCATGTTACTAGACCATGATGAACCTATGAACTATGAGGAAGCGATGATGAGCCCAGATTCCACGAAATGGCTTGAGGCCATAAAATCTGAGATATGATCCATGTATGAGAACAAAGTATGGACTTTGATTGACTTGCTCGATGATCAACAAGCCATGTTAAATAAATGGATCTTCAAGAGGAAGACGGACATTGATAGTAGTGTTACTATCTACTAAGCTCGACTTGTTGCGAAATGTTTTCAACAAGTTCAAGGTGTTGAATACGATGAGATTTTCTCACTCGTATCGAAGCTTAAGTCTGTCTGAATCATGTTAGCAATTGACACATTTTATGAAATCTGGAAAATGGATTTCAAAACTGCATTCCTTAATGGATTTATTAAAGAAGAGTTGTATATGATGCAACCAGAAAGTTTTTGTCAATCCTAAAAATGCTAAAAAAGTGTGCAAGCTCCAGCAATCCATCAATGGACTGGTGCAAGCATCTCGGAGTTGGAATATATGCTTTGATGAGTTGATCAAAGCATATGGTTTTATACAGACTTTTGAAGAAGCCTGTATTTACAACAAAGTGAGTGGGAGCTCTGTAGCATTTCTAATATTATATGTGGATGACATATTGTTAATTGGAAATGATATGGAAATTCTGGATAGCATGAAAGGATACTTGAATAAGAGTTTTTCAAAGCAAGACCTCGGTGAAGCTGCTTACACATTGAGCATCAAGATCTATATAGATAGATCAAGACGCTTGATAAGATTTTTCAATGAGTACATACCTTGATAAATTTTTGAAATAGTTCAAAATGGAACAGTCAAAGAAGGAGTTCTTGCCTGTGTTACAAGGTGTGAAGTTGAGTAAGACTCAAGACCCGACCATTGCAGAAAATAGAAAGAGAATGAAAAGTCATTCCCTATGCCTCAGTCATAGGTTCTATAAAGTATGCTATGCTGTGAACCAGACCTATTGTATACCTTGCTCTGTGTTTGGCAAAGGAATACAATTTTGATCTAATAAGTACATCACTGGACATGGGTCAAGAATATCCTTAGTGAGGACTAAGGAGATGTTTCTCGATTATGGAGGTGATAAAAAAGCCCGTCGTAAAAGTTACAACGATGCAAGCTTTTACACCAATCCAGATGACTCTAAGTCTCAATCTGGATACATATTGAAAGTGGGAGCAATTAGCTAGAGTAGCTCCGTGCAGAGCATTGTGGACATAGAATATTTGTGAAATACATACGACTCTGAATATGACAGACCCGTTGACTAAGCTTCTCTCACGAGAAAAACATGATCATACCTTAGTACGCTTTTGGGTGTTAATCACATAGCGATGTGAACTAGATTATTGACTCTAGTTAACCCTTTGGGTGTTGATCACATGACGATGTGAACTATGGGTATTAATCACATACAGATGTGAATATTAGTGTTAAATCACATGGCGATGTGAACTAGATTATTGACTCTAGTGCAAGTGGGAGACTGAAGGAAATATGCCCTAGAGGCAATAATAAAGTTATTATTTATTTCCTTATATCATGATAAATGTTTATTATTCATGCTAGAATTGTATTAACCGGAAACATAATACATGTGTGAATACATAGACAAACATAGTGTCACTAGTATGCCTCTACTTGACTAGCTCGTTGAATCAAAGATGGTTAAGTTTCCTAGCCATGGACAAAAGAGTTGTCATTTGATTAACAGGATCACATCAGGAGAATGATGTGATTGACATGACCCATTCCGTTAGCCTAGCACTTGGTCGTTTAGTATGTTGCTATTGCTTTCTTCATGACTTATACATGTTCCTGTAACTATGAGATTATGCAACTCCCGTTTACCGGAGGAACACTTTGGGTGCTACCAAACGTCACAACGTAACTGGGTGATTATAAAGGAGTACTACATGTGTCTCCAAAGGTACATGTTGGGTTGGCGTATTTCGAGATTAGGTTTTGTCACTCCGATTGTCGGAGAGGTATCTCTGGGCCCTCTCGGTAATGCACATCACTATAAGCCTTGCAAGCAATGTGACTAATGAGTTAGTTGCGGGATGATGCATTATGTAACGAGTAAAGAGACTTGCCGGTAATGAGATTGAACTAGGTATTGGATACCGATGATCGAATTTCAGGCAAGTAACATACCGATGACAAAGGGAACAACGTATGTTGTTATGCGGTTTGACCGATAAAGATCTTCGTAGAACATGTAGGAGCCAATATGAGCATCCAGGTTCCGCTATTGGTTATTGACCAAGAAAAGTTCTAGGTCATGTCTACATAGTTCTCGAACCCGTAGGGTCCGCACGCTTAACATTTCGATGACAGTTTTATTATGAGTTTATAAGTTTTGATGTACCGAAGTTTGTTCGGAGTCCCGGATGTGATCACGGACATGACGAGGAGTCTCGAAATGGTCGAGACATAAAGATTGATATATTGGACGACTATATTCGGACACCGTAAGTGTTCCGGGTGATTTCGGAGAAAACTGGAGTGCCGGAGGGGTTACCGGAACCCCCCGGGGAAGTATTGGGCCTTAGTGGGCCTGAGGGGAGAGAGAGGGCAGCAGCCCAGGAGGTGGCGCGCCCCCTCCCATGGGGAGTCCGAATTGGACTAGGGGAGGGGGGCGCGGCCCCTCTTTCCCTCTCCCTCTCCCTCTCTTTCCTTCCCCCTTCCTCCTTCCTAGTTGGACTAGGAAAGGGGAGTCCTACTCCCACTAGGAGGAGGACTTCCCCCTCCTTGGCGCGCCCCAAGGGCCGGCCGGCCTCCCCCCTTGCTCCTTTATATACGGGGGCGGGGGGGCACCCCAGAGATACACAAGTTGATCTACGGATCGTTCCTTAGCTGTGTGCGGTGCCCCCTCCACCATATTCCACCTTGGTCATATCGTCGCGGAGTTTAGGCGAAGCCCTGCGCCGGTAGAGCATCATCATCGTCACCATGCCGTCGTGCTGACGGAACTCATCCCCGACACTTTGCTGGATCAGAGTCCGGGGATCGTCATCGAGCTGAATGTGTGCTGAACTCGGAGGTCACGTATGTTCGGTACTTGGATCGGTCGGATCATGAAGACGTACGACTACATCAACTGCGTTGTCATAACGCTTCCACTTACGGTCTACGAGGGTACATGGACAACACTCTCCCCTCTCGTTGCTATGCCATCACCATGATCTTGCGTGTACATAGGAAAATTTTGAAATTACTATGTTCCCCAACAGGCTTATCGCCGTGAAGTTGACGCTATTGATGGGCACTTCAAGGGTTACCAAGTGGACCACATTGATCGCAGAAAAAATGAGGCAGCTGATGCCTTAAGCCGGTTGGGGTCTCAACGTAAGCCGGTGCCACCTAACACTTTTTGGATATTCTGCATAACCCTTCTGTTCAATTGCCTACAGAGGAAGATTTGGATATTCCTGACCCAGAGGCTTAGTTGGTGGTGGCTCTTCACGCTATCCCAGACTAGACAGTACCATATTTGGCTTATATGACCCGGGCCGAGTTACCTGAGGATGAAACTTTGGCCAGACAGATAACCCGACGGTCTAAGTCAATGACAATCGCCAATGGCAAGTTACACCATCGCAGTGTCACTAGGGCGTTTTAGCGTTGCGTTTCTCCCGAGGAGGGACGTGAGATTCATGAAGGAGATTGTGGTCATCATGCCGGTTCAAATTCCCTTGTGGCAAAAGCTTGTCGTCATGGATTTTATTGGTTCATGGCTCATGCTGACGCAGAGGATTTGGTCAGTAAATGTGATGGTTGTCAGAAATTTTCATGGCGAGCTCCCGTGCCGGCTCAAGAATTGAGGATGATTCCAATTACTTGGTCGTTTGCAGTCTGGGGGCTTGATATGGTTGGGCCTTTTAAAAGGTCCAAGGATAAAAAGACCCACCTTTTGGTGGTGGTTGACAAATTCACAAAGTGGGTCGAAGTAGAGCCGGTCAGTAAGTGTGACGCGGCAACGGCGGTTTAATTCATCAAAAAGGTGATTTTTTTGCTTTGGCTTTCCCCACAGCATCATAACTGATAATGGCACTAATCTATCTAAAGGTGCTATGAAAGAGTTTTGTCAATGTGAGCATATTTGACTTGATGTATCATCAGTAGCTCATCCTCAATCCAATGGTCAAGCTGAAAGAGCCAATCAAGAAATTTTGAGAGGCATCAAGCCCCGGCTTATGGTTCCTTTGCAGAGGACGTCGGGTTGTTGGGTGGAGGCAGGGCCGGCCCTGAGGGGGGGGGGCAGAGGGGGCGGCCGCCCCGGGCCCCCAACTCGACTGGGGCCCCCACCGGGTACGTAGTGCTTGCTTAATCTTCAGCGCGTTTGCAGGTAAAAAACGAAACCTGCTGGGCCTCGCTCAGGTTCACGTGAACATAACGGCGGTCTCGGCCTCGCGTACGTAGGCACCGGCCCTAGAAAAAATAACTTAACGGAGGCTGGAGGCATTGTGGCCGAAGATTATGGTGGTTTGACCAGGACTTTGGAACAACCTTTCGTAATCTCACGATTGGATCTAAGGCGGCTACATCACCCAGGTTGCTGATGGATTCGCCTGAGGCCTGATCGCCGCCACATGCCGGCTTGCTGCCTACAACTCCAGCCGGAGAGGCGGGCATGCCCAATCATTGATTATTGCGCGCCAACGTCGAGCCAGATGCCGATTTGAATTAAGGTACTGATTTTACCGTGATAATCGATACTCCTTCTGATCCATAATAAATGCCATGGTATTATCTGAGCAAGTGATTTTTTAGGGATAATTGATACAAATTTTATTGGATTGATCTAGTAACTTTATGCTAATATCCAATTACCTGTTTTTTTCAGCACCACCATGTCATCTAGAAAACTGCGGTTGATGGTGATAACAGAAAACATAAACATGAGTTGGTAGAATCATAGAAAGGATCCATTGATTAGTTTTCTAAGAGAACAAGCACCTAATCCATGATGAATCGGTGATAGTCGCTATGGAGGAACAAACTAATCAATTTAGAAGAGGAGAATCCTGCAGAAGACAATGTTAACATGAACACAATTGATAACAATGTGAGTGACCATGATCTCATATTTAATTCATCTCCTACATTATCTGTTAGTATAGACGAGATACTTGTTTTTACTATGGATATTTATCAACCAAAAAATTAGGGTAATCTTAATAACAAAAAATCGATATTTCATACTGCCTCCTTCCCAAAATATAAGATGCGGTTGTCTTTGCACGGTCTTTGATGCACGACTTTGACCACTAATATATAACAAAATAAATGGATTGAGCATGTATAAATGGCAACGCCGTATTTGTCCTGCAAAATAATTTTATTTCAGATGTCTGTGTACTAATTTTATAGATATATAATACGTGAAAATCATAGTCAAAGTTCTGCAATGAGGACCAGAAAAATTAACCGACACCTTATATTTTGGGAAGGAGGGAGCATATAATATGTGTATTGAGTCACATTTCTGTATTTAGATTAAAGGGCCCCATGTTCTTGTTTCGCCCCGGGCCCCTGAATTTTCAGGACCGGGCCTGGGTGGAGGAGTTACCTTCCGTGCTATGGAGTATCAATACTACCCCCAACAGATCTACGGGTTACACGCCTTTCTTCATGATTCACGGAGTAGAGGTGGTTCTCCCTAGTGACATCTGTCACGACTCGCCCCGTGTGGCGGCTTACATTGAAGTTGATAATGAACAAGCACGTCTGGATGCACTTGACCTGTTAGATGAGAACCGTGATGTTGGGGCAGCCCGATGGGAGATTTACCAACAAGATCTGCGCTGTTACCACAGCCGCCGGGTTAAGTCCAGAACCTTTCAAGATGGTGATTTGGTGCTCCGGCTCATCCAGGATCAGACTGGTGTGCACAAGTTATCCCCACCTTGGGAGGGGCCCTTTGTGGTCAGCAAGAACTTGAACAATGGGTCATACTACCTTATTGATATTCGAGAGCACAAGGACTCACGTAAGTCGGAGGAGGAGACCCGCCGGCCGTGGAATATTGCTCATCTTCGGCCTTACTACACTTGAGCCACCGGCTCGTATGATGTATATAGTTTGACGATGTATATATTATGATGACTATAGTAAAGCAGGGCCTCTGTCGTTTCATCTTCAAGGGTAATGAGTCTTCTTCATCATAATTTCATGATCACTTGGGGGCTTGATCGTATTCGAATCATAGCTATTAACCCTTTTGGTCCGGCTTCCTGATCATATTCGAATAATAGCCATTAAACATCATATATCACTTGGGGGCTTGATCGTATTCGAATCACAACCATTAACCCTTTTGTTCTAGCTTCCTGATCGTATTCGAATCATAGTCGTTAAACACTTTGATCACTTTGGGGGCTTACTGATCGTATTCGAATCACAACCATTAACCCTTTTTATCCGGCTTACTGATCGTATTCGAATCATAGCCGTTAAATATTTTGGTCACTAGGGGGCTTCCTGATCGTATTCGAATCATAGCTGTTGGTACCGCTTTGATCGGCGCAATGCCACAAACCACTTGGGGACTTCCTGATTGTATTCGAATCATAGCTGTTAACCATTTTGGTCCGCCTTCCTGATCGTATTCGAATCATAGCCATTTTTGATCCGTTTTCCTACTCGTATTCGAAGCATAGCCTTGTCTTTTCTCTCTTTTTGGTTTGAGTTTTTGAACAGTTTTTTGGGTTTTTCTTGATACTCTTGCTCATATCTGAAGCATACCTATGGTTTCTATTAACCCGGCCTGGCTTTTGACGATAAGTCGCCAGCATATGACGTTATTAATACTTGGAAGTATTGGCTTCTAAGTTTTGGGTTATCACCCTTACTGCTCATTTATCATAAGTCAGTAGTACAATTCAATATCACAGGTATGATATTTTTGTTATGATTATATCTAGTTATAACTGAACCAGCCCTATCTATAGCTGTTTTAAACAACAATGGTTATATGTGAGGTATTATGATCCGCCTTGCGGTAAACCGCCAAGGGTTCTTGTGTGCAGGATAATTCACAATTTTCATCCGCACCAATCAACATCATGATAAGTCTAAAAGGATAATTATCAAGTGGCGGCTTAAAAGTGTTGAGCACAAACATAAACGTGCACGATGGCACGACAGAGCAAAGTTATTGCTACCCTATTACATGACTCAATGAGTCAATATGATTAACTATTTTTCAGAAGGTCATAAATATGAACCGCCCAGCGGATCAATCTTCTTGACTCTGATTGCCTGAAGCTTCTAGATCACCCCTCTCCGCTTCTTCGTCATGTTCTACTTTCTGGAAGGTTGGTGATGACTAGTCAATTCCATTTAAGGCTTGGAATTCGGCTTCATCATCAATAAGCTCGGACGGGTCAACTTCAGGAGCAAAAGTGTGCTTACGGATTTGGGGTATTGGATCCTTCACTTTGTAAGACGGTGTCGGCATCTTCTGATTTTCCAAGTCATAAGTCGACTGATATTTGGACAGGTCTGTTTCATTAGCAATCAGACTGGCTAGGGGACATATGTCCTTCATGCAGGCAGCAAAGTCTTTCTTATCAAACGGGGTGCCATCTTCTTTCAAGCTTGGGTACTCGGTAGATATATCGGCCGGGTCTAGCTCCAGTAACCATGCTTTGGCCCGGCTTAAGGCCTCACAGCTCTGACTCTTGCAGCTGATTGCTTCATCTCACTAAACCTCTCAGGCAAGACAGAAAGCTTCCTCGGGACTTCAACTAAGAGAGTAGGTGCTTGGTTGGATGAAGAAATTGTGGCCAATGCGTGTTGTGCCCCAGTATAGAGCTGCTCAACAAGTGTGTAAACCGCCTTAAGCTTCACAAGCATATCCTGGTTGAGATTGGTGCTCTTGGGGCCTGCATGATAATCATGGATAGATTAGAGGTGGCTTATTTCAATCAAGGAAGACAATTAAATGGATAATAGTGAGGCGACTTACCAAAGATAGAAGAAACCATTTGAGACACATGGCGTTTTAAGCCGATAAGTTTAGTGGTTGCCTCCTGGACAGCCGCCTCCGCTTTCTCAGCCCGCTGTGTCAAGGCTGTCTTCTCTTCAGCCCAGGCACTTCTTTCCACTTCAAAGCTTCTTTTCAACTTTTTCATTTCAGTCATGCTAAATTGGAACTTTGAGTTCGCCTTTCGGGTCTCAGATTCTTGCAGCTCCAGGCGAGTTTTCAGGTCAGACAGTTGTGATTGAAGTAGAGCAATGGTGGTCTATACGTACACTGGATCAAAATCATAAGTTAGATTTAGCTAAAAACATGAAGTCCCAAGCCTTTTGCAAGCAACAACACTTGGCACTTGGGGGCTAATGTCTGTCAAAACAGTTACTCATGCAACGACTTATGTGAATAAGTCCCAAGCACTTTGCGAGCAAGAGTACTTGGCACTTGGGGGCTAATGCATATTGCTTGTTTTATTACTACTTTACGGTGACCCGGTTGTGCTGCAAGCGGCCACAGCCGGCTCATGAGAACTGCACAAGTAAGTACTGCTTTCTACACAAGAATATAAAGGACCGGCTCATTCATGTTGATTAAACCGGCCCTTGGGGGCTACTTTAGACCAGAGGCTTTAAGCCGGACTTTTAAAGAGTCTGACAAAGGGTATTATTATTATGCTCATGGTTAATCTAAGTTACAACATATTCATCATAAACAGTAGACTTGGGGGCTGACAAGATGTGCATAACTCAATAAAGGAAGAGTTCATACCTCAAATTATTGGTGCATTTGCTTCACCATGTCAACTTCAAGTTCACGACTATTGTGTACTTGACTGAGATAGCCAGAATATACTTCGCCAATGCTTAATTGGGAGTAGTCAGCAACATCAAGTCTTACTTTACGCTGTTCAATGTGCTCCTCTTTGGCAGAGTGTTTGGCCAAGACAATAGGCCTTCCCGGCTCTCTAAAGCCGGTGTTGGTGATCACCACGTCATCATCATATGTATCAGTTGTCCTAACTAGACTAGATGTTTCAGGGTTCAAAGGGTTATTGCTGGCTTGATCAATAGAAGAGTCGGAGATTTCTGGTGGAACGTCAAGAACCGGCTCTGATGGTTGAGGAACAGAGGCCTCAGGCGCTGCAGTTTGTTGCTCCGGTTCACTTACTTTTGGGTCTTGGACCGGCTTATTCACCTTTGCCTTCTTGATGGGCTTGGCTTTTCCACTTCATGAGTCATGAAAGGTCAGTATAAGTATCAAGAAGCATAATGAGAAAATAAGTAATTGTTAATACCCGAGAGTAGTCTTGAAAGCCGGTAGATGAGACTGAGATGAATCGCCGAAGGAGGAACGAGACGTTTCCTGATAATTTGAGTCGAAAGAATTAAGTGGTTGGCTGATAAGACCCACCAGAGGATAAAAAGAGTTTAAAACGGGGATGACCTTGTTTCGACGCTTCTTTGGAGTGTTCGGTAAGCCCGAAGATAAATCTTCACCTCTGCTAGTCCTAGTCTGTCGCCGGCGCTCGTGCTACTATTGCTTCAAAAGAAAGTGAGGGTCCAGATGAGCTAAGCGGTGTGAAAAGCTTACTTTCTGGGTTACTCTTCGAATTTTCTATCTTAGCAAGGGCTCCGAGTCAAAAGAAATGATAGTTACCTCTTCCTCAATTGCTTCACTGGTCCCTGTGTCATCCTAATGATAATCAATGTCAACAAGATGGTTAAAAAGGATCCAAGGGAATCAAGGGCTACCTCCGACTCAGAGTTGTCATCTAGTTCAAACAACTCGGAAGTACTGGATTTCTTTCCCTTCTTCTTGGCGGTTCTCTTGGCGGCTTTCTTGGCTTTCCTGGCCCTTTTGGCAGCTTCATGGTCATATTCTTTCTTCCAAAAGTCATCATCAGCCTATGAAAGTCATCAAAGATTGGGTTAAACAAAGTATTTAAGGATGAAGGTATAGTAAATAATTTAAAGACTTACTTCTGGTGCCGGGTTAGATGTGCAGAAAGGGCTTAGGCCCACTTTGCTGCATTCCACCAGGCTTTCATGCAGAAGGGACTTTGTCATTTTGTTGATGGCGTCGTCAGTTAAATCCTCAGAGTTGTGGTACAGTGGATCCTTTTTGCTACCAGCTTAAGTGCACATTAAGCCAGTGCGCCTACTCAATTGAATGTCCCGCCATGAAACCCAGCATCAAACCAAGTCAATGCCAGTTAAGCCATTTCCCAACACAGCCTTGACCTTGGCAATTGTAGGGGCGAGTTTCTTCCGTTCAGCGGCTGTCAACTTGTCAGGGAGATGATGTTTTGAGTCCAGACGCAGGGCGCGAAAGCCGGGTAACCGGTTCTCGTCAGCCGGAGAAGTATCCTTGCAATAGAACCATGTTTGCTTACAATCCTTGGGATGACTCGACAGGCAGGCATAAGGGAAGATAGCATCTCTCCTGCGTTGAATTGAGATTCCACCAAGTTCCAAGCTGGGTCCATTGGAATACTCGTATTGGCGGTTCAAATAAAAATATTCTCTAAATAGCTCCACACTGGGCTCCTCTTGAAGGTACACCTCACAGGAAACTTGGAAATTGCATATGTTTGACACGGAATTGGCTCCGATGTCTTGAGGATGAAGATTAAAAAAGTGCAGAACGTCCCGGAAGAATTTAGAGTCAGGCGGTGAGAAGCCCCGGTTCATGTGATCAGTAAAGACAATGACTTTGTACTCCTTTTGCAAAGGTTTCTCCTCTTCCGGCTTAGGGGCGCGGTAATGCATGACAGACTTCTTTGGCAAATAGCTGGTGTCACAAAGTCTTGGAGTGTTTTTTCAGTGACAATGGAGGGAACCCAGTTACAGAAGGTGGCTGTCTTTGGGGCCATTGTGAAGAAAGAAGCCTAAAAAGAAAAAGAACAAGTTCGCCGATTCAATTTAAGCCGGAGGAAAAGCACCACGACATATATTCAGAATGACGGCTTAAAAAGGGGCCTAATGGTATATGACTAGTTACAGCGGGTTACGTAAGCCGCCATGACCAGTTTTGATGTCTGTCAAAAGTGAAATCTATTGAGCATTGAATTTACCTACAACCGATGATGAAAGCCGCCATGGCCAGATTGATTTATCAGGAAGGAAAATTTTACTAAGTCCCGAACAAACATGTTTCACAGATTACAATTATATATTCGGATGAGTGGTAGTTCAGAAAAAGAAAATAAATCAAACCTAAAGCATTACAGCAGCAGAGGAATTGGTACAAGGGTGAAACCTATGCATCTGCGAAGCAGGCTTTGAAACAGCAAAAGGAAGGGAAACAGGTTCCGCACGTCCTAACAAACATACTCGGATCTAAAACAAGGGCTGCCTAGAAGAACTATGAAGAACATGAAGAACTCAGAAACCCTAATGCAGATCTGGAGCGTATGAGGGTGAGCACTTACAGATGCAGATCAGACTGCGGTGGAGCATCGGTGTTTCTCTGGTCTGAATCAGGTTGATGCAGCGGCCGAGGACGAGCCGGACGATGAACTTCGTGGTGGCGGTGGAACTCAAGTGGCAGGAGAGTCGCGAGAGGTGGAAGACGAAGGAAAGAGGGGAGAATGAGAAGAGGCAATTTTGACCCTATTTATAAGGCGAAGGCTAATAAGTGGGTGCAAAAAACAAGGAGGCCAAAACATGGTTATCCAGCTGCTCGGGCGCCTCGATTTTCAGGACAACCATTAAAGATAAAGATCCGTTGAGATATATTGGATATTGTGTGAATTAATAACAGGTGACATCATGGCGGGTTATCACAAGTTCAGGAGATGACGTCATGGTGGGTTATGAATTCTCATACAAATGAAGAAGGAAGGATTTTTTTCTAAGTGTTGAAGATTGACATGAACCAGTTCAAATCAACCTGGGGCCTAATGTTGGGGATATAACTATTAGGTATGACCCACCCACGACACCGGGTTATACCTATGGCGATTCATGATATGAAGCCCACGAGGATATTGAAGATGGCGGTTCACAGGCAAGGGTCCAAGGCCCAAGGGCGACTTAAGGCCCATAGTAGTAAACCGCCATACATGTAAGACTTGTATTGTAAGGCATGTGTACGTAGTCACCGAGCCGGACACGTTGTCTATGAGCCGGCCGGGACTCTGTGAGCCACTAGGCGTCAACCTGTGTATATAAAGGGATGACCCGGCGGTGGTTTAGGGCAAGAAACAAGAGGTCGAAATCTAGGTCAAGCGTATTCGCTCCCTGGTAATTGAGACATAAGCAATACCACCTCAAACTGGATTAGGCCTTTACTTTCACCGCAAGGGGCCTAACCAGTATAAACTCCTATGTCCTTTGTCCCGTTTAACCCCTTTAAGCTAACCTAGTAGCGATGTCTCCATGACTAAGTCCTTTCACTAGGACATCTGCCATGACTATTCCACGAGAAAGTGGGTGTGCATCTAATCCTATAATGAAAAATTCCCACTAGTATATGGAAGTGACAACATAGGAGACTCTCCATATGAAAAACATGGTGCTACTTTGAAGCACAAGTGTGGTAAAGGATACTAACAATGCCCCTTCTCTCTTTGTTTATTTTTTCTTTTTTCCTTTTTTTCTTTTTCTTTTCCTTTTTTTTCTTTCATTGTCCGGAGTCTCATCCCAACTTGTGGGGAATCATAGTCTCCATCATCCTTTGCTCACTAGGGCACTGCTCTAAAAATGATGATCATCACACTTCTATTTACCTATAACTCAAAAGGAATAAAAATTACAACTCGATACCTATATAACAAAATATGACTATATGAATGCCTCTGGCAGTATACCAGGATGTGCAATGTGAAGGAAATATGCTCTAGAGGCAAGTTATTATTTATTTCCTTATATCATGATAAATGTTTATTATCCATGCTAGAATTGTATTAACGAGAAACTTAGTACATGTGTAAATACATAGACAAAACATAATGTCCCTAGTATGCCTCTACTAGACTAGCTCGTTAATCAAAGATGGTTATGTTTCCTGACCATAGACATGTGTTGTCATTTGATGAACGGGATCACATCTTTAGGAGAATGATGTGATGGACAAGACCCAGCAGTTAGCTTAGCATTATGATCATTACAGTTTCATTGCTACTGCTTTCTTCATGACTTATACATGTTCCTCAAACTATGAGATTATGAAACTCCCGAATACCAGAGGAACGCCTTGTGTGCTATCAAACATCACAACGTAAATGGGTGATTATAAAGATGCTCTACAGGTCTCTCCGAAGGTGTTTGTGGGGTTGGCATAGATCGAGATTAGGATTTGTCACTCCGTGTAACGGAGAGGTATCTCTGGGCCCTCTCGGTAATGCTCATCACTATAAGCCTTGCAAGCAATGTGACTAATGAGTTAGTTGCGGGATGAAGCATTATGGAATGAGTAAAGAGACTTTCCGGTAACGAGATTGAACTAGGTATGATGATACCGACGATCGAATCTCGGGCAAGTAACATACCGATGACAAAGGGAACAATGTATGTTGCTATGCGGTTTGACCGATAAAGATCTTCATAGAATATGTAGGAGCCAATATGAGCATCTAGGTTCCGCTATTGGTTATTGATCGGAGATGTGTCTCGATCATGTTTGCATAGTTCTCAAACCCGTAGGGTCCGCACGCTTAACGTTCAATGATGATTTGTATTATGAGTTATGTTTTTGATGACCGAAGTTTGTTCGGAGTCCCAGATGAGATCACGGACATGACGAGGAGTCCTGAAATGGTCGAGACATAAAGATTGATATATTGGAAGGCTATATTCGGACATTGGAAAGGTTCCGAGTGATTTGGGTATTTTTCGGACTACCGGGGAGTTACGGGAATTCACTGAGAGAAGTAATGGGCCTTATTAGACCATACGGGAAAGGAGGAGGCAG
Source organism: Triticum aestivum (assembly GCF_018294505.1). NCBI lineage: Eukaryota > Viridiplantae > Streptophyta > Magnoliopsida > Poales > Poaceae > Triticum > Triticum aestivum. The sequence continues at coordinate 689,006,326 of NC_057801.1, forward strand.
GCCAAGGGGAGGTGGCGCCCCCCCCCATGGGTCTGAATTGGACTAGGGGAAGGGGCGGCGCCCCCCTTGCCCTTTCCTACACCCTCTCTCTTTCCCTCTTCCCTTCTCCCGTACTCCGAAAAGGAAAGGGATTCCTACTAGGACTTGGAAGTCCTAGCAGGACTCCATACTCTTGGCGCACCCCTAGGGGGCCAGCCTCTCTCCCTCCCTCCTTTATATACGTGGGCAGGGGCACCCCAAAGACACACCAAGTTTTGCCTTAGCCGTGTGCGGTGCCCCCCTCCACAGTTACACACCTCGATCATATTGTCGTAGTGCTTAGGCGAAGCCCTACGCAGGTAACATCATCATCACCGTCGCCACTCCATCGTGCTGACGGAACTCACCCTCGTCCTCAACTGGATCAAGAGCACGAGGGACATCATCAAGTTGAACGTGTGCTGTACGCGGAGGTGTCGTACGTTCGGTACTTGGATCGATTGGATCACAAAGACGTTCGACTACATCAACCGCGTTACTAAACACTTCCGCTTTCGGTCTACGAGGGTACGTGGACACACTCTCCCCTCTCATTGCTATCCATCTCCTAGATAGATTTTGCGTGATCATAGGAAAATTTTGAAATTACTACATTTCCCAACACAATGATCTAGCGTAACATGTATGAAAAATGATGAACGGTGGCTAAGCCACAACTACTATGTCATCTATATGATCATGCAAAGCAATATGACAATGAATGCATAAGTGATCAAATGAAAGCGGTGGAAGTTGCATGGCAATATATCTCGGAATGGCTATGGAAAGGCCATAATAGGTAGGTATGGTGGTTGTTTTGAGGAAGATATAATAAGGCTTATGTGTGATAGAGCGTATCATATCACGGGGTTTGGATGCACCTGCAAAGTTTGCACCAAGTCTCGAGGTGAGAAAGGGCAATGCACGGTACCATAGAGGCTACAAAATTGCGGAAAGGTAAGAGTGTGTATAATCCATGGACTCACATTAGTCTTAAAGAACTCATATACTTATTACTAAAGTTTATTAGCCCTCGAAGCAAAGTAATATTACACATGTCCCTAGGGGGGAGGTTGGTAGGAGTTAACCATCGCGCGCTCCTAACCTTCACACAAAGATATAGAATCAAGGATAAATTGTGCTCCAACTTCCCTGCATAACAAGAGACTATACATGCATGCTTCGGGAATCACAAACCTTAACACCAATATTCTTACTGACCACAACCATTTACTAGTACTTCCCACATATTCCATCTCTATATCGCAAAACTATTGCAAGGAATCAAACATATCATAGTCAGTGATCCATAAGTTTTATGTAGGATTTTTATGACTAACCATGCAAATGACCAATTACATTTGTATCTCTAAATGGATATAAGTGAAGCATGAGAGTGTAACTCTTTCTACAAAATATCATGCTCTAAAAAATATAAGTGAAGCAAAAGAGCATTGTACGAACATTGGTTTTCTATGTGAAGAGAAACAGGCAATCCAAACTTCAAATTATATAAGAGAAGCACATGAAGCATTCTATAAAGCCATACTCAAAAGATATAAGTGAAGTGCAATGAGCATTCTATAAATCAACCATGGACTATCTTATAACAACATGGTGCATAAAAGAAAAGTTAAAACTAAATACAAAAGACGCTCCAAGATTTGCACATATCACATGAACGAGACGAAGACGAAAACATACCGATACTTGTTGAAGAAAGATGGGATGCCTTCCGGGGCATCCCCAAGATTAGATGCTTGAGTCTCCTTTACTTTTTACTTGGGGTGACTTGGGAATCCCCAAGCTTGAGCTCTTGCCTCTCCTCCCTCTCCTCATATTGAGACATCCTCGATCTTTGATCACTTCATCCACACAAAACTCAACAGAAAGCTCGGTAAGATCCGTTAGTATAATAAAGCAAATAACTACTCTAAGTATTGTTGCAAACCAATTCATGTATTGTTTTTGCATTGTAGCTACTGTAATATAACTTTTCCGTGGCTTATACCACCGATAGAATCAATAGTTTCATCAAAACAAGCAAAACAATGCATCAAAAACAGAATTTGTCTTAAACAGGACAGTCTGTAGTAATATGAACATCTACCATACTTCTGGTACTCCAAAAATTGTGAAAAAAATTATGAAAAAATAAAAAATTTGTATAGCAAGACTGTGCAAAAAGTTTCAGAAAAGTTTGACGTTTCAGTAAAAAAATGTAAAATCACGCGCTACACCCAAAGTTTCTGGTTTTGCACTGCACAAACTAACAAGCAATCTACTCATCCTAAAAACAAATCTTGGCACATTATTTTTATAATACAATGGAATTGTACAAGGGGATAATTATTTTTGTGAGAATCTTCATGAAAAAAAATTCTACATTGTTTCCATGAGCATGAACACAAGTGTTCAAGGTCGACCCTCACTTCCGCAATGCATCACCTTTCAATCGCTTCTCTTTTGTGAAAAGTTTTAAGTTCCCCTCTATATTTTTTTGTTTTTAAACTTTATAAAATCACTCAACAGAAATAAATGACTCTCTAAAACTTCCGGGTTGTCTCCCTGGCAGCGCTTTCTTTAAAGCCATTAAGCTAGGCATAAAGTGCTCAAGTAATGAATCCACCAAGATCTCAAGGTATATCAAAGCCAATTTGAATTAGCAATGATTTGGCATTTAGTAGTGAGCACAAGGCAACATATATCAAGCAATGGCGAAGTCTAACTCTCTTCCTATGCATCGGCATGTCATACAAGAACAATTCATGCACATCAAGTAAAGGCCAATACATAGCATAAGTAGTTTCTTGCAATTCTATCGTGTTGGAAACATAGAGAGGTGGAGATGTAGTTCCTCTCTCATGATAATTGCAAGTAGGAGCAGCAAGCACATGCATATTATATTCATCATATTTACCATGTGCAACGGTAAAAGGCAACCCATCAATATAATCCTTAATAAGAGAAAACTTCTCCGATGTAGTGTAGTTTGGAGAATTCAAAAAGATAATAGGACTATCATGTGTGGGTGCAATAGCAACAATTTCATGTTTAACATAAGGAACAATAGCAAGTTCATCTCCAATAGCATAATTCATATTGGCATTATGGCCACAAGCATAGCAAGCATCAATTTCAAATGAATCAACGGGATCATAGCAATTATCATAGCATTCATCCTTTGGTAAGAACGAAGGGACATTAAAAATGTATGAGTTGAATAGTTACTCTCATTAGAAGGTGGGCACGGGTAGCTAATCTGCTCTTCCTCCTTTTGTTCTTCGCTCTCCTCATCATCTTTTTCATCCAATGAGCTCACAATTTGATCAATTCCTTCTTCCATAGACTCCTGCAAAACATTAGTCTCTTCATGGACAGCAGAGACTCTCTCAATAAACGCATCAATATTGGAATTGTATTTGTAATTATCATAGCAATATTTAAGGATGGCAAAATATTCAGGTTTATAAACATCATCATCAAAAGCTTCATACTTTAAAAACAATGATTCAATTTCATAAGCACCCTTAAAAGCAACAAATTCTTCTGTTTGTTCCACATCATAATAATCATATATACCATTGGCATAAGAAGCCAATGTTTCATTATCATTAAATTTGCATGAAAAGAGAAGGTGTGGAGCGTTCATCCTAGAGCAACAAGTAAAATCATATCTCAAGCATAAATCCCGAGCGTACCAGTGCAACATATAAATTTGATCCCATAACAAGTTCCCTTTATGAGTCAAGTGATAATCCTAAAGTATTCATGTTGATCCGACATTACTCCCATTATCAAGTTGAATGGGGTTTTCTCTGGATTATCAAAGTAGTGCATAATATCTTTCACATAATGAGCATCGAGGGTTTTCGGAGGTTCCCCATCTCCATGAGTAGCAAGTACCACCAATTTTTTTGGTGTTTCGTGTTCCATATCCATAACTAAAGATAGAGAACAACTTAGAACAAGAAATGAAAACTACTTAGTGATAAAGCAAACAAGCACACACGAGAATATTCACCCCACGCTATTGCTCCCCGGCAACGGCGCCAGAAAAAGCTCTTGATAACCTACAAGTATAGGGGATCGTTTGTAGCCTTCTTCGATAAATAAGAGCGTCGAACCCAATGAGGAGCTAAAGGCAGAACAAATATTCCCTCAAGTTCTATCGACCACCGATACAACTCTACGCACACTTGACGTTTGCTTTACCAAAAAACAAGTATAAAACTATTTTGCAAGAATAAAACTACGAGTACATTGCGAGAATAAAATTATGAATAAATTGCGAGTTAATAAAAGTAGCTAGCTTTGTCAACAAGAAAGTCATTTGTCCCTAGGCAAGCGATAACAAGTACCGGTAATCATTCTTGCAATTCTATATGAGAGAGAGGCATGAGCTAACATACTTTCTCTACTTGGATCATATGCACTTATGGAACTCTAGCAAGCATCCGCAACTACTAAAGATCATTAAGGTCGTGAAACCCAACAATAGCATTAAGTACCAAGTCCTCTTTACTCCCATACGCCATGACCCACTTATCCGCGTTTAGGCTGGTGTCATCCCCCGCAACACTGACAATAAGCAAACCATGAAAATATTGCAACACCCTATAGCAGGGTCCCCTCACGTTTGCGCGAGATGGAGGGTACCGTAGGACAGCACCATAAAAAAATATACAATCATACCAACCAAGATCACGATTAACCCATAGGACAAAACGGATCTACTCAAACATCATAGGATAACCATAGATCATTGGGAAATAATATATGGAGTTGAGCACCATGTTTAAGTAGAGATTACAAGGGAGAGAAGAGGTGTTACACTATTGCATAGAGGGGGAGAGAGTTCGTGTTGATGGTAGCAAGATTGTTGATGTAGATCGCTGTCACGATCCTAGCCCTGGTGGCACTACAGCGCCACCGGGAGATAGGGGGAGAGAGCCCCCCTCCTTCTTTTTCTTCTTCCTTGGCCTTCCCCCTAGATGGGAGGAGGGTTCCCCCTCTGGTCCATGGCCTTCATGGCGGCGGAGGGGCGGGGCCCCTCCGTGATTGGATCTCCCTCTCTGTTCTCTTCTGTTTCGCGTTCCCCAGATCTGGCCCTTCACGGTTTTTTAAATTCTCGGAGATCCGTAGCTCCGATTGCGCTGATGTTTTTACATGATTTTTTCCGGATATAAGCTTCCTTGCGCCCGAAGTATAGCTTGAACCGATGTTCGAGGAGGGCACGATACACCAGGGCGCGCCTGGGCCTGGTGGCGCGCCCTGGTGGGTTGTGGTGGCCTCAGGCCTCCGTTTACGTTGATTCCACCTCCTAAAATTCACAAATATTCCAAAACAATTCTCCGTAGAGTTTTATCACGTTTGGACTTCATTTTATATGGATTTTCTGCGATACAAAAACATGCAACAAACAGGAACTGGCACTGGGCACTGGATAAGTAAGTTAGTCCAAATAAATCATATAAAAAGTTGCCAAAAGTATGTAAACGTTGAATAATATTGGCATGAAACAATCAAAAATTATAGATACGACAGAGACGTATCAAGATGTTTACTAAATTTTCATAAAGTTTCACTGTCAAATACGCTTTGGTGTAAGTTGTACAGAAACAAAAAACATAGACTTTATAGTGAATAATGCATGTGTTAGAAAGGCATGGGTTTTTTTTGTAGCTTGAACCACAATGTATTTCGTCATGTAAATTTTCTTTGAGGGTTAATGGCAGGTGCTATGCCTTTTCATTATAGATTAGGAATTTACATGAGAGAAGTCTAAAGCCCTGGGGCAGACAAAAAGAGAAAATGAACATAATTACATAGCTAGAGGCCTCGAAAAGGCCATGTCCAGGTATATTAAGTCAGAACCGACTAAGCAAGCCACCATGTCAGCAGTTGAAGATAGGTTTTGAAAGATTCTTAGGTTTCGCTCATTCCTGATGTTCCAGGCGAAGTAAAGCGCAACTGCTGCCTTGTTTTGCTGCTCGTAGGCAAAGCTTCTCCACCAGGATGTGGTAGAGGTGAACAGCAAGGTTGTTTGTAGCTGATAGTTAGGGAGCATGACAATAATCTTCTGCCATACTTCCTTGGCAAAAGGGCAGGAACTGATCACGTGGGCGGCAGTCTCAATTGTTTGATCGCAGAGGGAGCATGTGTCATTGTGTTCACATCCTCTCGCACGGAGACGATCACCAGTTGGCAGTCTATTTTGAGCTAGCAGCCAAGCAAAAAAATTGATATTTCCCTCCACCTTTGCTTTCCAAATGGCATTTAACTCTGGCTTCGCAATGGTTCCGATGAATTGGGCATCATAGGCAGTTGCAGCAGTGTATGTTTTGCTGTCGTTCCATTTCCATTCAATGTCGTCTGGTTGATCCGAAAGAGTAATCCCTTGAATCCGGTGCCAAAGGTCAATGAAAGAAAGCAGGCCTTCATGTAAATTTATGCAGATGTATTATACATCCTAGGTTCATGTGTAATTTTTTCAGACTATTTAGAAACTTCAAAATGTGGTTTTTGTAATTAAAAATCGGGCTCCAAGGAGCCCGAGATCCATTAGCATTTTCTGAAAAGATAGCAGTTACTACATGTGTAATTGTACAAAATAATAGTTTTAAACTCTATTTTTTAGTTACTCCTTAGGTAGATGGGCATTCTTCTTTCTTTCTTTTTTCTTTGTTGCGGGGAGCATTATACCTTTTTTATGAGAGCATTGGACATGAGTAAGCAACATAACAAATGCAGTCTATCCGATCCATATTAATTGTTGCTGATTTAATACAAGGTTATACTAAATCAGTGGCAATTGTTATTTTCTTTCTTTTAATAAGAATTGTAAAGATCCATGCATGGCAATGGCAATGCCCTTCATTCACACGGCAAAGAGCATGTCCGGAACGAACAACAGCACTTGGTCCACCGGCCGGGCGGGACCGGGCCGTTTTTAATACCAGTGGCACGAGCCAGAAACGCGGGCCAGCGCCCTCCTCCTCCTCCTCCTCCTCGCGCGCTGCCAAGCCAATAACACCAGCCCAGGGCGGCCATGCCCACAAGACAGACGATTCAAATATTGAATGCAGGAATGTAACGGTGCATGATTGAGCACTTGGGGTCGTCCCAGGACAGGACCCTTCCCATTCAATACCGTGATGGCCACAACTCACGCTTCCACAACTCTCATCATGACTAGGTTAGCCACACCTCGCAGGTGCTGCCTAAGTAAGCACGCCCTTACTTCATAACATGGATATCTTTAAGCCTAATCATCACTGTACGGTTGGGCAATTCGGTCGACTTCGACTGCTTAATTTGTACTGGTCCGTGATAGGAGCATTCAGCCGGGGCGGGTACACTGCTAGAGCTTGCCAAATCATCACTTGATCAGCTAGTATAGCAAGTAGGAGTGGCGCCGGGAGGATGGCTGTGGCTGGACCGCTTGGCGGGTGGCCGGCTGCCAATTCTGGCTCGGCAATCAATTCGACCGGGCGGTGCGTGCGTGTTTCCTCCCGCATGATCCAATTCTTAGTCGAGATCGATCGGTGTCATCATAGTAGTACTGGAGGGAGGGATAATCTTTGCAGCACTGCAACATGGTCAGTATAGTACTTATCCACTGCACGCCTGGCCGGCTAGCTGGTGCCGCGGTTAGGCCCTTCAGTCAGTTTCTTACTTGCACGTTTAGTTTCCACGGGCGTGGTGACACCTGGCGCGTATGCCCATCATTACCATAAGCCATGGCACGACTGATCGATGGTAATCCTACGAGGAAAGGGGCAGAAATCACAAGCGCCAGCGCGCGGGTAGACGGTCGGGTTGAGGTGGTGGGCGGCGCGCGCGGGGTGTGTCGGTGACCCGGAAAACCATAGGGGTAGCGGGCGGGGAGAAAGAACGTGGGCAAGCGGAAAGCGGCGATGCCGGTGGCCGCCGAGTTGCATGTCCCTTCCGACGGGTAGGATGGGATCGATCGCATGCCGGTGACCACCGGTTGGGACTGGCGAATGGCCTCGCTTCTCACGGTAGCCTTTTAGGATTATACAGATCGATCATGTGTACTACAGTACTGGCTAATCAATCAGTCGCAACATCCAAACGGAGACAGCTGATGTGCTTAATTCCTGGAGCCGGCGGTGCAACAGGGGAACCGAGCCATTTCGTCGTTTGACTCGTCGGAAGGCGAATCGATCGAGTGTGAGATGATATGAAGAAACGCCTTTCGATCGCTGCAGCATATACCTACCGGCCGGCCCCATGGACGGAGGTATGGATCGGTGGATCGAGTTGTCAACGTCCAAGGCTCCAAGCAGGCGCAGGGGAGTTATGCGTAACACTGATCCTCCCACTCTGTCTGCCTGCTTCAGTGCTCCGTGCTGTGCTGTGCTTGGGCCACCTCGCTCGCTCGAGCTCTCGTCTCATCCGGAGGAAATGCGATCGACCGACTACGACTATCCCTTTCCCTCGTCCTTCTTGGGGTCCGCGCCCGCCCGCTCTTGATGCCTGCACCGTCCTGCCGGCCGTGTCTGCGAGTGACACTGTCTGTACCGCGTACGTGGTGTGCGCACCGCCTTAATCCCACCCCATGTACGTGCTACAGTACTCCAATTGCTAGTACTCCTTTAAAAAAAATCAATTCCTTGTGAAATCATTCGTAAGAATCGTGGCATCATTTACAATTAGTAGAGGGATTACTGCCCCGGGCCATCATCCATACAAAAAGTTTGAAGGAGAGTATCTAGCTAGCTTTGCTACCTCATGCGCAACCTGACTGCTCTCTGTAAGACAATAGGCTTTGGGGGGAACCGGCACAACCCTCTAGGGGTGGCCTATCACATATATATATAATGAGGTGGTATACAACGTTACAATATACACATGTAAATACAGTCTAACACCCTCCCTCAATCTTAGCCACTTTCTAATGAATCTAGAAGGGTAAGATTGCGCCTGCAAGTCTCAAACTGTGGCAAAGGCAATGGCTTGGTGAAGATGTCAGCAAGTTGATCCTTGGAAGAAATAAACTTGATCTGTAGTTGCTTCTGAGAGACACGTTCACGCACAAAGTGATAGTCAATTTCAATGTGTTTCGTTCGGGCATGGAATACCGGATTTGCAGAAAGGTATGTAGCACCGATGTTATCACACCAAAGAACAGGAGGCTGTGATTGGGGTATACTTAACTCCTGAAGCAAGGACTGTACCCAGATGATCTCTGATGTGGCATTGGCCACAGCCTTATACTCAGCCTCAGTACTGCTACGCGAGACAGTAGCCTGTTTCCGAGCACTCCAGGCAATCAGGTTAGAGCCAAAGAAGACAGCATAACCCCCCGTGGATCGCCTGTCATCCGGATTGCCAGCCCAGTCTGCATCAGAATATGCTGAAAGACAACCAGAGTCAGACGGCCGAATATGCAAACCATGAGCCACCGTGAAACGAATATAGCGCAAAATCCGCTTAACAGCAGACCAATGAGTGTCACGGGGTGACTGCAGATACTGGCAGACTCGGTTAACAGCATAGGAAATGTCTGGTCGCGTGATCGTCAAGTACTGGAGCCCACCAACAATACTCCTGTACTCTGTCGCATCAGAAGAAGAAAGAAGCACACCATCAACAGCATTGAGCTTATCAGTGGTAGACATGGGTGTAGTCGTCGGTTTGCACTTAAGCATCCCAGCTCGCTGCAACAAATCCAGAGAGTACTTCTTCTGCGTCATAACAAGGCCAGCAGCACGAGAAGTAACCTCCACACCAAGAAAGTAATGAAGCTTCCCAAGGTCCTTGACCGCAAAATCAGCACCAAGTGAGCGAACAAGCGCAGTAGCAGCCGACTGAGAGGAGCTGACCAAAATGATATCATCTACATAGACCAACAAGTACATAGTAACCTCAGGCCTTTGAAGAAGAAACAATGAGGAGTCAGCAGTTGATGATGCAAAACCATGAGCACGAAGAGCCATTGCAAGACGAGCATGCCAAGCACGAGGAGCCTGCTTCAGACCATAAATTGCCTTGGACAGACGACAGAGATGATCAGGGCGATCCGGATCAGAGAAACCCGGAGGCTGGCGCATGTAAACCTCCTCCGCCAAGACACCATGAAGAAAAGCATTTTGAACATCAAGCTGACGAAGAAACCAACCTCGAGTAACAGCCAGAGAGAGAAGAAGTCTGATGGTAGTAGGCTTGACCACTGGACTGAAGGTGTCTTCATAGTCAAGTCCAAAACGCTGTCGAAAACCACGAGCAACCAGACGAGCCTTATAGCGCTCAATGGACCCATCAGAATGCCTCTTCACTTTGAAAACCCATTTGGAATCAATGACATTTACCCGTGATTGTGGAGGAACAAGAGTCCATGTCTGATTGCGAAGAAGCGCTTGATACTCCTGCTCCATGGCCTCTCTCCAATGAGGAATGCGCATAGCAGCTTGATACGTGCGTGGCTCAGAGGATGGATCTGCGAGAGCAGCAGACATGCACGCCGCTAACCAAGCAACTGTGCCATCGTGACGTTGCTTAGGCTGAAAAATGCCACTCCGACTGCGCGTATGTGGACGTAGAGCAGCAGCAGGAGCCGGCGGAGGCGAAGGTGACGGAGACGTGACGGTCGCCGGAGATGCAGGAATCACCTCAGGCGAGCTCGGGACAGACGACTCCGGGCTGCATGGCGAAGACTGGCCCGACGACAGGGGCTCAGAGGCCATGGGCGAACCGAGAGTGGGCGAGGCCAGCTCCGGTGACACCGGCCCAGACGGCCTTGGCGAGGCGAGAGCAGGCGAGGCCGGCCCTGGTGAGAAGGGCCCAGACACCCTGGGCGAGGCAGGGGCGGGCGAGGCCAGGCCTGGTGATGACTGCCCCGACGCCCTGGGCGAGACGGGGACCGAGGAGGCCGGCCCAGTCGGCGGGGTTGCAGGGCGCGACGATGGCGAAGGCAGCCCAGAAGCCAGAGGCGACCGGGCCAGGACGTCGATCGGCCGTGCATGAGCACGGAAACCGAGGCCATGCAGGGGCGCCATGTGCTCCTCATGCACAACAGAAGGTGCCGAGGATGAAGGCGATGGCGACGAAGAGGAAGATGGCACTTCCAGAATCTCCAAACGAGCCCCACGACCAGTGCCTGCACCATGGTTAGGCAACAATAGAGGAGAATATGCAACATCATCAAATTGGTCAGAAGCAACAGAGGATGAATGCATGACAGGTGGCTCGGTAGTGGACACAGGGAGTTTGGCAAAGGGAAAAACATGCTCATCAAACACAACATCCCGAGAGATGTAGACACGATTAGTGGGCACATGAAGACATTTGTATCCTTTATGAAGAGAGCTATAACCAAGAAAAACACACTTCTTGGAACGAAACTCGAGCTTACGCTTGTTATATGGACGGAGATGGGGCCAGCAAGCACACCCAAACACCTTGAGAAAGGTGTAGTCCGGTTGTTCATTAAGGAGAACTTCAATGGGAGTCTTCATATTCAAAACACGAGTGGGAGTACGATTGATGAGAAAACATGCAGTGGTGAAAGCATCACTCCAAAAACGAAACGGAACAGATGCATGGGCCAAAAGAGTCAGACCAGCTTCAACAATGTGACGATGCTTACGTTCTACTGAACCATTCTGCTGATGTGTATGTGGACATGCTAAACGGTGAGTGATCCCAAGCGACTGAAAGAAGGAGTTGAGGTTGCGATACTCGCCACCCCAGTCCGACTGAACATGAACAATTTTGTGCTTGAGAAGGCGTTCAACATGTTTTTGGAACTGAACAAAAATGTCAAACACATCAGATTTACGTTTGATAAGATAAAGCCAGGTAAAGCGGCTGTAAGCATCAACAAAACTGATATAGTAATTATGACCACTAACAGAAGTCTGAGCAGGACCCCATACATCTGAAAACACAAGTTCTAAAGGATGTTTCACCTCACGACTGGACTCCGAAAAAGGAAGTTGATGACTCTTCCCCTGCTGACAAGCATCACACACTGCTACATCTTTATTACTAGACACACTAGGAAGCTCATGACGACGCAAAACATGCCGGACAATAGGTGTGGCCGGGTGACCAAGACGAGCATGCCACTGTGACGGAGATACCCGAACTCCACTGAAGACGCGAGCGACGCCAGGATGCTCCAGACGATAGAGACCTTGGCAGAGCCGCCCACTAAGAAGAATGTCCCTCGTGCCCCGATCCTTAATAAAAAGATCAAAAGGATGAAATTCACAAAGCACATTATTATCACGAGTGAGTTTAGGAACTGAAAGAAGATTACGTGTCACAGATGGAACTCGAAGAACATTGCGAAGTTGAAGACTCCTATTGGCATGTCTAGTGAGAAGTGATGCTTGACCAATATGAGAGATGTGCATACCTGCTCCATTGGCGGTGTGGATCTTGTCGGAGCCATGGTAGGGTTCACGAGTGTGAAGCTTCCCCATCTCACTGGTCAGGTGCTCTGTCGCCCCAGAGTCCATGTACCAGTGGGGATCAATGGAGTAGGACTGAGTGTGTCCCTGTGGCTTCTGCGGCGGCGGACGATCAGCCATGGCGACCTGACGAGCAAAGTTGCGTGTATCCTTCCCGTCATTGCCGAGACCAAGAAAACCCCGCTGGAAGCGCTTGTGACACTTCGAGGCCCAGTGCCCATCGCGACCACAAAGCTGGCACACACGTGGACCGCCAGCCCCTGGTAGCGTCGCAGTAGGAGGAGGGGCCGAGGCGGGTGGTGGTGACTGCCCCGAAGGAGCCCTGGATGAAGCAGAGGAGCGACCACCCTTGGTGGCGGCGTTTGCCGAGAGGGCGCCGTTGCCCCTGGATCGGCGCGTCTCGACTCGTTGCTCAGTAAGCAGGAGGCGTGAAAAGACCTCGTGTGCTGGCATGGGCGTGGAGTTGCCCCTCTCATTGATGATCTCGACTAGGGCGTCATACTCCTCATCAAGACCATTGACAATAAACGAGTTGAACTCGGAGTCGGTGAGGGGCTGTCCAATGGAGGCCAGCGTGTCGGCGAGACTCTTGACTTTGTTGTAGAACTCAGTGGCGGTGGAGTCAAGCTTCTGACACTCCCCAAGTTGGCGACGGAGCCCAGATACACGAGCCTGCGACTGTGCCGCAAACGAGCGCTCAAGAATAGTCCATGCCTCGTGGGACGTCTTGGCGAAGACAACAAGCCCAGCAACGGCCGGAGAGAGCGACCCCTGGATGGAGGAGAGGTTCGCCTGATCCTGCCCTGTCCAGACACGGTGAGCCGGATTATAGACCGGACCGTGCACGCTGTCAACCAGCGCAGGAGGGCAAGGGAGAGAGCCGTCGACATAGCCAAGCAGATAGTGACTCCCAAGAAGCGGAAGAACCTGCGCGCGCCAGAAGATGTAATTGTCCGACGACAACTTGATGGTGATGAGATGGCCGAAGTGAAACGGCGGCGGCGGCTGCGATCCCATCGAGGAGACTGGCTGAGGTGAGACCACCGTGGAGACAGTCAGAGGGGCAGCCGGCGCGGTGACAGAGGGCGCGATGGCCGCGGTTGACGCCGCGAAGCCTGCCAGCGCGACGTCCTCCACCACCAGCGGCGCAGTGGCCGAGGGCGCGACAGCCGGGGTTGACGGGGCGGCGGCGGTGTGGGCCACAAGCGCCTGCCCGGGCGAAGTAGCAGCCGGCGGGAGCGCGAAGAGGGAGCCGACGCTCCGTGTCCCGATCGGCGCCTGAAGGGAGGCGGCATCCAGCGGCCTCGAGAGAAGTGCCGCGAGGGAGGCCGGCAGAAAACCGGTGGCGATGGAGCCGGACGCAGCGGCGGACGTCATAGCAGTCGGGCGACGGCGACGGCGGCGGCGGCGGCGGCGGTTTAGGGTTTTTAGGCGGAAGCGGACGTAACCTAGCGTGATATCATGTAAGACAATAGGCTTTGGGGGGAACCGGCACAACCCTCTAGGGGTGGCCTATCACATATATATATAATGAGGTGGTATACAACGTTACAATATACACATGTAAATACAGTCTAACACTCTCTCTAGTACAAAGCTCATGCTAGATAATACAGTATGCTTCAATGCCAAGGAGATGAAATAGCAGTCGTCAAAAACGGGGCTTGCCATCTTCGAGTGAGAACGGTATGGACGGAAGCGCAGCTAGGGGCCGAAACCAACGAAGGCGGGTCCATGTAGCACGTACGAGGGGCCAGGAGGGAGGGATGGGGGGACAAAACGGGAGGAAGGCGAGCCAAGAGAATGAGGGAGTAATTGCGTCGCGCCTACTCGGTCGTCCTCTCATTCCCCACTACTCACTCGGCCGTCCCGCCTCGGGATGTGAGATCAGAATGAATGCGACGCCGGCCCAACTATGTGCAGCGTCGCGCGCAGGCCAGACCCGTCCCCATCGGCACCTCGCCTCGCCTTGGAGCCATGTGCGCTCGTCTCCCTCCCTGGGCCATGCCGCTTCATCCCACGCCCCTCTCTCTCCCCCTCTCCCTCCCTCCCTGTTGCACCCCCGTGCTTTCAGTTCTCGCATTCCCCGGCGGAAGAGCTCAGCCCGTTCTGCACCCCTCCCGATCGGACGAGAGGCCACTGTTGCGTCCCCGACCCGATCGTTCATTCACTCCGTGTTGGTGAAAAGAAAACCCTGCTGCAATCTCTCTCTCTCTCTCTCTCTCTCTCTCTCACACACACACTCTCTCGTTCTGTCTGCCGAGCTCAGAGCGGTGCGCTGTTGATGGACGGGTGCGGGGAGCAGGAGGGGATTAATGGCGGCAGTGTAGCTGCGGTCGTAGGGCAGACAGACAGGCTGACTCGAAGTGACGGGTCCTCGCTCAAGAATTGCAGTCGTACTACGCGAGAATGCGTCTGTGTGTGTGCAGGAGGTGTACACGCGCGGCGCAGCGAGCGCATGCCTGCCATCCTTCCTGCCTGCTGGCTGCGATGAGGGTATAGAGTCGTAAATGCATACCGGCCGGGAAGAACGCACCTCGGAGTCCACGTTTTAACACCACTTTTCGCACCGCCTGCTGATGATGGATCGATCGATGCCGCTGCGTCCTGCATGGCACGGTTGACCTGTCCTGTTGAACGGCCGAGCAACATCTACACTGGCCTGTCCTCTAGTCGTATAACCAACGATACGCCCTAGTATCTACTGTATGAATATATGCTTTTCATTGCGTATAGAAGAAATAAACAGTTACAGATACAAGATTAGATTGAAGCTTCGTTCTATGTGACGCGTTGAGCTGCTACACACTTGCTCTCCTTTGCCTATCTGCAAAGGCGCGAAGCATGCAACTCGGCCATGCATGAGCGGCACGACTCGAGTCAAGTTGCACGAGTAGCCGCCCAACTTGGTGAATCTGTCTATCTATCTGCATGGCAAGGAATGTTCATCAGTTCAAAAAAGATGGAATGCTCATACACATAGCTTTTGCAAGCTGCTCGGCTAACCATACGACACCGGTATTGGTCTTGCGCGTGATTACATACGAGTCCTGTGACCCTGTCGATCGGGTGGGAGCCGGGAAAGCACGGCCCGATCGTCAAACGAGTGCGTACGAGTTTATCATCAACAGAATCTTTTTTGTTTTATGAGAAAAAAGAAAGAAAAAAGAAGAAGATTCCATTGATGCCCAGGCGTTGGGGAAAAAGTCCAAAATAAACCTTAAAATTGTAGAGGAAAGTTAAATCCAACCCTGAACTTTGAAACCCGGAAATTGACACTCTATCTAGTAATCCCGGTCTATTTTAGACCTAAACTTGTTTGGCACACTGGAAATATTACAATCCCGGCCAGGATAACCGGCTACTATCACGGATAAGAATTTGGGCCGGCCCAATATAGCACAGCAAGAATTCGTGAAGTTTAAAAAATGTTCGCACATTTCTAAAATTGTTCAGTAGTTTGAAAATGTTCGTGTTTTATATTTTTGGCACTAATTAAATTAATTTTGTGTTTTTTCAATAATATTTGGAATTCTGAAATTCTATTTGCATTAAAAAAACTGTTCACGATTTAAAAAAAACACATTTGTCAAAAAAATGTTCAGAATTACAACAGTTTTTCACATGCTATGGTTTTTTTTTCAGATTTTCAGGATTGTATCAAATTTTTTGAATAATGTTTTTGGAATTTCATAAATTATTTCGTAAGTAATATTTTTTAAAAATGTTTCGGATTGTTGGCTGCGGACTCGACTGGGCCGGCCCACCAGACATAAAGCAAGTTTTTTTCCTTATCGCGCGCCGTAAAAATTCTTTCTTTCTTTTTCTTAACGCTCGACGTAACAATTCCAAAAGAGAAAAACATGTCGTGGAGTCGAACTTTGGACCAGGCAGGGTTGACCTGATTTCGCTACCCACTACACCAGACGACTTTGACTTACATAATAAGAGACCGATACTATTTAATCAAAAACCAAAGCGTCGAACTTTGAAAACCGTTTTTAGTGGCAAACAAGTATTGAAAACGTATTTATTTATGAAATCTTCGAACATTTTAGAAAGTGTGTTGTTGAAAATTTCGAATACTTTTAAAAACCAACAACTTTCAAAAAGAAAACACCTTTTGAAACATAAATATTTTTTAAACCTGAACAAAATTTTAAAGTGCGAACACTTTTTGAAACATATTTGTTTCTGAAACGTGAACAAGATTTTAAAGTGCCAACACTTTTTGGACAATCTAAAAAAATGTTTGCGTGTTGTAAAAAATGTGTCATAACCTAAACAAAATATACGTGACATGTGTTTGAAAAAATTGTATGCAAACTTCAAAATGTTGAACCATGTAAAAGAGTGTCCGTGTAGTTTTATAAAATGTTTATTGTCGTTAAGAAAATGTAAAACAGTTATTTGGAAAAAAATACCATGTATTCAAAAAAGTTTTGAAAACATTTAATTAAAACATGTCAATTCAAAAGTTTATCAAGTTTTTAATGTGTGCGTTAAAAGTGTACATTGGGTACTGAGAAAAATTAGACATGTGTAAAAATGAAAAATGAAAAGAAAACATAAAAGAAAAAAAAACTAAGAAAAACAAAATAGTGCGCGTGTGAGCGACTGTGCTACTGGGTCGGTCCAATTCAGCAAATACTGGCGAAGTCATCTTAAGGTTTAAAATAGACCGGGATTAGAGAGTTTGGTGTGTTGATTTCATGGATTGAGAGTTCGGGGTTTGGTTTAGCTTTCGTCTACAAATTCAAGGTTTGTTTTGGACTTTTTCCCGGCGCTGGCATAAAAGTTAACCTTTTTTCCTGAGAATTGGCATTAATTAACCTAGCCACAAAAGATTGGGACTGTACTAATATATTTTTTCTTCGAGACAAGAGGGGATGCCATTTAAGGTAATATGTGTCGGATGCTTGTATTTTTTATTTGTTTTGACAGGTAAAAGACTTTATTTCTCAAATAATAGACATGCCATTTACAAGACAATGAGAAATAAAATCTGGAATCACGGATTCTCAAGAACTAGAAGATGTACTAATAAAGGAATTCTTTGCTAACTCATCCGCCACTTGATTTGCCTCACGGTAGCAATGCTTGAAAGAAATGCTCCCGAACTCCAACGCTAGCTGTTTACAATCGGAAACTATTGCCACATGAGGACCCAAATAATCAACGGAGTTCAAGGTGTCCACGGCAAAGAAGCAGTTGATTCAACCTCGACTGAATTGCACCCCACGCTGGCCACTAGAAAAAGACCGTCCATAATAGTAGTAAGTTCAACAGCATCAACCAGGGCTGGGCCCATGTTTGTGCCGAATGTGCAGCCCGCAAAGGGCCCATAATTTTGGGGCCCCCAAATTTTTTATATAGGTCAAGTCTTTATCTTTATCTTTACCTAATAATATTAAAGGGAGGAGCTTTTTTTCACTTTTTTTCATCATATAAGTTTTTCGTACGTCCTCAGTTTTAGAAAAAAGTCAAAAAAAATGTGTGCTGGGACTCGAAGTAGGGTCTCCTAGATAGAGTCAAACGTGCAATGCTGTCAGGCCAATCTACTGCCTGTGATAGAGAAGCGGAAGTTCCCTTATTATTCAGGACCGCCGAAGCTCGCCTCGCTGTAGACAGCAGTTTTGTGGGCCGGCCCATTAGAAAGTATTACGGCCTCATATTCTTTTTTTTGTTTGTACTTTCTGTTTCTATTTTTCTCT